>NC_090196.1:16993023-17195523 GCF_024679245.1 Pseudorasbora parva | reverse complement strand
TACAAATCTACATGTGCTTACATTACTATAGCAACTGGATGATGCAGGTGAACAGATATTGCCAGACAGATCGTCCTAAAGATTGCACAAAAAAATAATAATAATCTGAATCCAAAGACAGAGAGGACTAAAGTATGTTTTGAATAATATATATATTCTAAGACACATTTTGTAGTCAATCATATAGTATGCATGTGGTCTACTGAAAAATCCGTTCCCCCTCCGCTCGTTTCCCTGAAAACATGCCCACTCCCCCACAGATGTCACATCCCAGAAGGCATGGGAAAAGCAGCACATTCAGGTGGCTTTTGTGGCTCCCTTTTAGCTGAACACAGAAGTTTGAACAAAGGCTGGGGAGCCTTTACAAAGAGCCAAACGCAGACAGAGTCATTCAGAAGCTGAATGGATAACAGAAGGTGCTCACTTGGAGCAGGTACGGAGCCACAATGGGGAAGAAAGGAGAGGGGGAAAAAAGCAAGTGGTTAACAGCAAATGGTGAAATATATATATATATATATATATATATATATATATATATATATATATATATATATATATATATATATATATATATATATATATATATATATATATATATATATATATATTACAAATTATTCCGATTTTTAGAATGCATTCTATAAGCATACTTTACAATAAATTGTTTAAAATGCACAACACCACGGTATCCTGTCGACGGGGCATGATGTAAACGAGCCCAGCACGCGTGAGCAGCGCATGGCGTACAGGAGTAAATAAAAATGACAGCACTCTCTTTCACTCTCTGACAGCAGATGGCGCTGATGAAACAGCAGACATGCAGATGTAAACTTGTAAACAAAGCAGCTACATTCTGTTTCTGAACAGCCATTCAGCTTTTTGTATCCACTATCTTGCATCTAAATAAGATACTTAAAGGCACAACATGTAATTTTCACAGCTAGAGGTCGCTTATTCTAAACAAAGGCTTAGCTTGATGATGCCTTGATTTTGCAGGATCATGGGAGCTGTCTTCACCTCTACAGCCGGTGGAAAAGAATCCAACGGGACTCGGGCAGAAATCATATTCATGGTTGAGTTAATGTATGATTTATTAACGCAGAACGCTATTGTATCTGAACGAGTACGCTGGAGTGATATCTAATGAGAGACGAGCGTGACACACGGCTTGAAAGCTTTTATTATGCCGTAGACGAACGCATCCGCTTCTTCTGGTCATGCGTATGTGGGGTAACGTAAAGCTGTTTTATCATATTAGATACATTTGTGTGTTGAAAATTATGTTATAATGCTGCACGTTCACTTGGCGGCTACTATGAGACACTTGTTGCACTGCAGTAAACTAGATCGATATTAGGCATGGTAAAACATGGTACTCGAGGTAAATCAAGAAAACCAGATTTAAAGGGTTAGTTCACCCCCCAAAAAATTCTGACATTAATTACTTACCCCAATGACATTGGACACCCGTAAGACCCCCGTTCATCTTCGGAACACAAATGAAGATATTTTTGTTGAAATCCGATGGCACAGAAAGGCCTTCATTGATGCCAATGTCATTTCCTCTCTCAATTCGGCCATCACTATATAAGTCGTTATTTCGTTTTTTGCGCACAAAAACTGTTCTTGTCGCTTCATAAAATGATTGTAGAGCCACTGTAGTGAGATGGGCTTTGTAACGACGTCTTTAGTGCCTTTATGGGTCTTGAGAGAGGAAATGGCATTGGCGTCAATGAAGGCCTTTCTGAGCCATCGGATTTCAACAAAAATATCTTCATTTGTGTTCCAAAGATGAACGGAGGTCTTACGGGTGTCGAACGACATTAGGGTAAGACTAAATGTTGAGCTGTATAACAAGATTAGTTTTCTGTTGATGAATGGATCCAAACATTTGCTCACCACACCTGTCTTAAAACACACGATATATTAAAGCGTCTTTGGTGTTTCCATGTTTTCTACTAAATAAAAGAACCGGAAATCAAGAGTAACGCGGGTATGATGTCACTGATTGGTGACCAGTGTTGGGTAAGTTACTTTAAAAAAGTAATTCATTGCTAGTTACTAATTACATCTTCAATAGTGTAATTAGATTACTGAACAAATTATTCTCTCCAAAAAGTATTTAGTTACTTATTACTAATTACTTTTTAATTCGTTTCTAAATCCTATATCAACCTCGAGTTAAGCAGTTCAAGGTTAGACATGAAACGGCTCTTTTAATTAATTTAAATACATAATATAAAACTACATCAATTACTCTTATTAATTAACCAAATTATTACAAATGTGAAAAGGATACATAAAAACATGCATTTTAAAGTTAGACTTTAAATGTTGATGTTAAGTCCACTATTGAATCATGTATAATTATATTTAGTATTTAGTTCAATTACATCAGAAGTAACTGTAATTAAATTACAGAAAAATAAGAGTAATCCATTACTTTACTTTTTCAAGGGAAAAGTAATTCAATTACAGTAACTAATTACTTGGTAACTAATTACACCCAACACTGTTGGTGACACACTCAGTCCGTGTCCTGGTTTAAATAACGTATTTCACTTGATTTAAAATTTTTGGAAATATTTGCGATAATGTAAGTACACAAATCAATAAAATATAGTTCAAGTTCAAGTTCCATTTTATTTATATAGCACATTTCCCACAGCCCTTAGGCATTTATTAATCTTAGTTAATTTCAATATTTAATACATTATTTACATCAAAAGTTGTAACTGTATTATTTAATGGACTTGAGCTAACATGAACTAACAATAATCAGTTGTATTTTAACTAATGTTAACAAAGAATAGTTACTTATAGTATACTATAATAATAGTTATTATAAAACAATTATACAGTAGTAATAAAAACTATAATACCGTATAAAAGTAACTGTAACAAATGTAGCTGTTGCTCATTGTTAATGTTAGTTAATTACCTATTATTCTTTATAATTATTTTGCACTTTAAAACATTTGTTTACTTTATAATTTTTTGTGTATTGCTTTATTATATTTAAATGTTCAGTTCTTTTTGGTATAAGAAAGAAAATGTTATAGTATGACAACACTTTTTTGCAACTTATTTCAATAACGTGATGGTACTGTATACTGTGATAAAAGCTTTAGCAATTATCGCAACATGAAAATATGATGCTGTCTCATGCCTGGTATAGAAACGCATTTATTTGGTACCTCCACCTATCTTGTAGTCCACTGTGGACTATTTACCCGCATATGTTCCTATAATGACCGTTCCAATTTCATCACACGCACACAGACATAAACATACTAACCCAGTCCCAGCAGGGATCTTTTATTCAAGGCAGTAAATGGAGGAGACGGGATGCAAGTGAATGGTTTTCCTATTTGGGTTGTATTGATTGGAAGTGTTTATCCCTGTCTTAACCGTGAGCCCTCACTCAGCCGGAGGGCTACATCCCTCCCCTCCAGTCATACAGTATAAACCCCTTCTCTATTATACTTTCACCAACACATCACACACACACTTACGAGCAGGCGCAAATGGAATCAACAGACTTTATGCTAATTTAGGGGGGTCTGTGAATGGATTTAAAGCATTCTAATATTAAAAAAGACATGGCCCAATCTATTCGCAAGTATGAATCAGCTCTTTTTAAGTAAATCAAAGCCATGCAACACAACAAGTCCGACTTCTGAACAAATGAACTTATGAGGCGATTCTTATTACTGAATTGTAAGGATGGTTTCCCTACAGGGGTTCAGACTGCAGGATTGCCGAATTACTAAAGAAACATTATATGCTAGATGTTAGAAAACTGTACATTTCTTGTCTATTACCACCCACTGCTACTTATACCGAAAATGAAAATAAGTGCAGTTATAATAGCAAATTATGTGGGAGAGCGTTGCTATAATGCGATGGTATTGCAAAAGGTAGCACATTAATGTTAAAACCAAATCAAAAGTAGTTAGCACATCATTTGTAATTGAAATGGTTTAATGACAATATCTAGTTGTGGTTACACTTAAAATAGTTATAAAATAGATGTATGAGATGATTCAAAACTTGTACCATTTATCAGACCCATATGAAGAATGTTAACTGAGAGATAGGAAGAGAGAGAAGCCCATTTCACACAGAGGGCTGATCCCAGAAAATGGGAAACACGTCCCGGGACTGATCGCAGGAACAATCCCGGGATGGAGACATTTCCGGGATCAGTTCCGGAACGTACTCCGTGTGAACAAAAGGCAGGACCAATGCCGTAAGTGGAGCAGTACGCTGTACACTAGTTTATGATCCAATCAGCAAAAAAAAAAAAAATGCACAAGTTTTTTGAGAGAGAAATCACAGATCATAAGCAAACTTAAGATTCTGCGAAGACATTAACGCGTCATATCCTGACATCATGTGTCTTTACGGGGCGCATGTGAACGCACGCACAGTTTCCAGAGAGGCAGAGTGAATGAACCAAAAATTAATAAATCAAAAGATCCCGAGACAAATCCAAGTATCATCAGTGTATTTTCCAGAATCTTAGTATGAAAGAAGCTAGAGAGAGAAAGAGTGGCTGTAGAAAAAGAGAAGAGCCAGAGCAACATTTACGATCTTATCACTTTCTTGACCATGTGACTAAAGCCCAAATGTAAGATATTCAAACTGACCAATCAGATGATAACTTGCCCCACCGTAATAAAAGGTGACAATTAGCTGCAGATGTACACACATCTTGACTTTTTTTTAGCACCTCTATGCCTTTTGGAATTCCAAATGGCCCTTGGAGGGGTTTGAAACAAAGAAAAAGTCTTTGCTGATTTTCATCCTCAAAAATCAAAGCTATTCACCATTCATCAGGTCCAATCAATTCCTGAATGAATGATTCATAGAAGCTGGCTCGTTTTAGTGAATCAAAACCATTCAGCACAACCAGAGTAGTCTAACTCCTGAACAAATTTCTCTTTATGAGCAGATTCTTTATAGTGAATAAAAGACATACAGTGCTACCCAATGGAATCCCGGACGAACGATTCTTACCCATAAGTTATTTTCAGAAACTATTAATATATTCCAACCAGTACCTGAACTAATTATTACTAAGTTGATTCAATTTAGAGAATCGAAACAGAGTAGTCCAACTGATTGCTAAACGAATGATTCTCGAGTCAGTTCTTATTAGTGATAGTGATAAGATAGTGATCTTATTATAATCAAAAACATACGACACAACCAGAGTAGGCCAACCCCCAAACAAATGACTTTTATGAGCTGGTTCTTTTCAATTAAATCAAAAACATACAGTGCAACCAGTTTATCCCAATCGATTCTTGAACAAACGAGAAAAGTTAAAAGTTCTTTTTAGAAAATAAAAATCATACAGCACAACCAATGTAGTCCAAACAATTCCTGAAGCCGTTTTGTTTTAGTGAATAAAAAAACATCAGCGCAACAAGTTTAGTAAAAACCGATTCCCAAATGTAGGATTCTTAAGAGTCTTAAGAGTTCATAATGAGTCAAAATCATGCAACAACCAATTCAATCGGTCTGAGTCAAGCACACAAACAGCTTACATTTGTACCTTTATGCTGCAAATTATATCATCACTGGCCAATTTTTCCCCATACATTTCTCTTTCTCAAGTACTAAAAAACATTAGGAATCATAAAGTAACCCGAATTGTTCAGAGGACTCGCTAGCTACCTGAATAAAAACACATTGTATAATATGTGTGATTATTCAAACAACAAATTTCTCTGTCTCGGCTCACCAGGCAGGAAAAGGAGTCGCTCATGCGATGCGCGAGCGTGTGTTTCTGCAGGATGATGAACAGGCTGGCGTGGTCGAAGTTGCAGGGCATGGCAGAGATGAGCTCCTCCACTCCCTGTCTCTGAGTCTTCTCCAGACCTGTGCCAGAAACACACAGTCAGAAGTCTGGCACGTGCTGGCATACGGAGCTGTTTTGTGCTGTGAATCTCATCCCCACCATGAGAGATGGTCAGTTAATGCCTATTTGTACTGTAAATACATTAAGATTCATTAGAGCAAAAAGAAAAAAAACATTAGCTTATGACCAAATTCATCGTTGTTAACATGCCCAGCTTCAGATAAAAGGGTAAATGATATCTTAAACAATTTTATATATAACACTATGGCACGGAAGTGTGGTTCACACCTTGAAACGCTGTGTAAAAGACTGAAATCTGTGTTTGGTTACAGAGTCTTCCATCTTCGTACACATCCCGAGTGTTTGTATTTCACCTCTTTTGGCCAAAGCTATGCTGTGAAATTCAGTTTTCCGCATTTCAGCTGCAAAAACTGGCAGGCGCTCTGAAACGTTAGGGAAGCGTGTCTGTAAACTGCTGTAAAATATTAGCACTTTGTCCACATGCCCACATAAATATCGGCACCGAAGTGCTCTAATTTATCAATCGAACACCTCTCGCATTCAAACCAGCTTTCAGCCTTTTAAAATAAAGGGCAGATCTAGCTAAAAAACACTCCGTGTCCTTCGCTGAGCCACAATGGGCTGAATGTCATGATCTTTAGCGCATTAAACGTGTGTGGAAACGGCATATAAACAATAATGTGTGACTCCCGAGCACTTAAAGCGGTTTCTTCGGTGGCTGGTGAAGACAGGTGAGTTGTATGAAAGTGATGTCACTCGTTCAGACCGCGCTGATTGAGTCTCGACCTTGAGTAAAAGGAGCTCACCTTTGTGAGAGCGCTGTAATTAGGACGAAAGCGGCCACGCGTCCGCTGACGGTCTCTAACGTACGCATTCAGACTCCCTGACACGAGGAAATTGAATGCGGGAGAGAGAGAGAGAAAAAAAGCCGACGCGTAAGGCATGATGCGAAGGGGCCGAGGGGTCAGGGCAAGTCGGAGAAAGAGGGAGAGGAAAGAAAGACGCGAGGCAGAAAAAGCAGGAGAAAGCACTAAAAGTGTGCCCAAGTTCATTTCCAGTCCTTTCACAAACGTCCTCAAAATGGGCTAATGGGAGGTCTGTGAAAAGCCTAACACTCGCTGGCGGCGTGTTGAGAGCCCGCATGTGCGGAGCGAGGGCCTTCGCTTCTCAAGGACCACAAAAGACCAAGGCTTTTGAGACACATCTCCTGACGCCTCCATGGCCAGCGGCACCTTCTTGAGACGAGCATTAGTGATTGCTTTTATTAACGCTGCCATTTCTGGCATGCCAACGACTTCATATTGATGGGGAAAAGCCCTGGATGTGCCTGGAAGCAGTGTGGGCATTTGTTGGTTCCCCCCAAAACCATCACTTGTTGGGTGAGCAGAAGTACGATCTCCAATCGACAATCGAGTCGGCCCATTGTCCGTCCTTTTAATTCGATGTAGGTCATTTTAAGTTCATTACATCGAGAAAGGGATAGAAAAGAGACAAAAGGAGATAAAGAGGAGCGAGGCGTGGTATTGATCCACGTTGCGAGTGTGACGGATGGGGTTTGACAGGAGCAGCACATTGATCCGTGTCAACTTTAAGTCCACGGACAAGTGGACGGACTCAGAGTGGAGGGGGTGCGTCGTCTTTAATCCCAGCTGAAGGGGCCGGGAACGTGCCTTGTGCGCTTCCCGGTCCAGGAGAGGCAGGCGGTCACGTCAGCAGTCACATCCATCTGACATCTCCCGACAAGGCGGACAGGAGCTTTATGACAGGTATCAACACGGCAGAGGGGGGTGGGGGGGGTGGCGATATCGCAGGTACGGCCTGGCGGGTCGCTTCAAGTGAAACCAGCCAGAGTTGGAAAGACTAATGAAGCAGGACAGGACATCGGCGTTCACGCGCTTGGATATGAAACCCGAGCCTTCGACGGAAAACACAGATCTGTCTATGAGAGGACGGCGGTCGCCGTTGAGTGTAAGGCAGTGAGACAGCTCAGAGCTGAGATCTGAGCGAATCAATCAGTGATGGGAAGTCCAATGTCAGGGCGAGTTAATAACTTCATCGACTGCTGAAGCGAAACGTCAAATGGGTCTGGATTTTTGGGTTTTAGCTGAATTCGTTGGCTTCATTTAGTGGCATTTTGAAATTCGTTTTCAATACACAATAAAATGAAAGTATTTCTGAAAGAATGCATGACCTTTTAATTGGCCGAAAGCCACGATTATCAACAGCTTCAATGGTATTTGTACCGTAAGAACGAGCGATCTTGCGGTTTCCCTGATCCGACGGCCACTGAGGAACTTCTCCATGCTCTTTCCATGTTCTTTGTCATTCAATTCACCATCATTCGAGGTGACTTTTACATTAAAAGATGCATCAGATAATGACTGTGTATGAGGCAGAGTAAGACAAGAGAAACGAGACCTTGAAAAACGGTTTATGAAAGTCAATGGTGGCGCCTGCAAGGATAGAGCCACTTCAGGAAGACACATTATTCATAACTCAAAGCCATTTCGTGTTTTTAATCACCATCAGTGCTCATAGAAAGATGATTTATAGTGATTTCATACATATGACCAGTTGAGGTTGTATTTCTCAATCGAAACGTTAGTTTTAAAGCATGTTCCTCAGCCCTTAGATAAGGTTCTGCACTAAATGAATGCCCTGTAGCTCTCTGAGCGGTTCTTCAGGAGCGATAATGATATAAACCTCATTCGGCTCACTCTCTGTTTGTTGAAAGTGAGCAAACTGGAGCATTTCGGTTGTGTAAGGGTTCCTCCTTTCACTCAGCAGCAGTGTTTGGGTTATTCAAGCCCCCCACTGACATTTGTTTAGACTTGTGTGTGTGCTGCGGCCCAATGGATCGATGGCTGGCCACCACAACCTCCGATTTCAAAGTCCATTTAGGAGGGGGCAGCTGAAGGTGGCAGAAAAAGAGCCCACTTTCTCTTCATTTTTACACATTAGCAACCTTTGAAGGTTTAAAAAAAAAAATGAAATCAAGCAGAACACAATGCATTGCAATGTCTTTCAAAGATGTTTAGTTATTGTGATCATATTGTCCCCGAAGAGATAAATAAAAGGTTACGTACTGAGTAAGGATACAGGGGCATCTTTTTGGGCGTTTCCTCCTCTGCAGTTCTGCTGGTTCTGGGCGGGCGCTACCGGTTTATAGGACTGGCCAGTGGCGCGGTACATGGCCTGGACCCAAAGAGAGCGGTCCTGATCGTCATTGCTAGCGAATACCACCAGATCACCTTCTCGGACAGCGCTGAAGAACGCTCTGCCTCCCTGAAGACCTGCAGAAAGGTTGATCTGTATCAGTCAATCTAAGAACGCTTCGCCAGAAAAAACTGACGTGTGTTTTTGTTGCTCAGTTTATGCATCTAATACAACATTAATAACTATAATGTGTTTTGTTCAGTTGATGATCTCAAGGTAAAGTTGCTTTAAACCCTGTATAAAAAAATAACTGTCCTTGTTACACGTTACTACGTATAGATACTACGTACTTAAATATATGTAACAAAGACACCTTAAAATAAAGTGTAACCCTATTATTATTTTACAGTATGTGTACTTACAGTGTAATTACCTAAGAAAGTATGAGTGATATACGCTAACTACATGGGTAGGTTCAGGGTTAGTACATGGTTATAACCTACCGTAGTTATTGTAATTACTATAATAATAAGTACATAGTATGAACACGTGGAACAGGACTGTAAAATAAAGTGCTACCAAAACATCTAAAATATTAGTAATACTTTATTTTATAGTGTCCTTGTTACATATGTTACATGTACTTACCAGAGTAATAACAGTAAATTATGCATAATCACAAGTAACTAACTAACAATTATATGGTGTTAATTAATAGCACGCAGTGCTTAAATATATAATTACACTGTAATAATGACACCTTAAAATCAAGTGTAACCAAATTATTTGGCCAGAACTGTCTCACATAAGAATAAACTGCTATTGAGATCATTTCAATAAAATTAGGTTATAAATATACAATATTTTATTTGTATATTATAAAATATGCATGTTATAAATATATTTATGAAGATAATAAATGTAAAATCTCAATGACAATTTATTTAGAATGTACAAAATGACACTGTAAATATTTATAATACATTTTTATATTTTTACATATAAAAAGTATTACCATAGTACCTTAAGGCACGTTGAATTAATTATTATTATTATTATTATTAATACAGAATATTCTGAATCTATAAATGCTGTTTCCCTTTTATTTCGTTCTCTGTAATTAAATCGATTCTCGCTTTCTTTAATAGTTTGTACTCAAGTCATTTCTTTATTTTAAATGCACAATTCAAGACAGAGGTCACTGTAGGTATTGTAACCATGATTATTCATCCAATTGGGAAATTAGATCTTAATGCCCACAGAAGCATTTGATCTGAGTTACTAAATAACTGGTTAGTGTTGAAGTGTGAGTGTACCTGGCTGCGGATCGGAGTAATCTACCGTATACCCGTCCAACTGCATCAGCTCATGGGGCTCTGACTTCTTCTCCCGGTAACTGCACATGGCAAATGTGTACTGACTCACCTGAACGAGAGAGGGGGGGAAGAGGGTGTGTGTGTGTGTGTGTGTGTGTGTGTGTGTGTGTGATATACACCAAATTAAACAAGAATTCAAATGATACCAGTTTTTTTCATTTTACATTAACATCACATTATAAATTATACATTATTACATTTTCTCTCTCTCTCTCTTGTAAAATGTTGCCACCTCAGGCAAATTGTGCTTATGTATGATAGTGATTTAGCTTATTTCTTTATTAAACCAATGGTGTTACAAAGCTCTAATAAACACTAGAAAATGACATCCATAATGCATGAAAACCATTAGAAATACGTGTTTTTATTTCTGCAACAAAAGTTGTCGGCGCACTGAGAAATCCCAAAATACCTCTTTAATTTAACTTTTGCCAAGTGAAAAGTGTCTAAAAACATCACGTTTCAGCCCATGTGGAATCTCTTCAATGCGTCGCAACATATTTTTAAAACTAAATTTTCGCAACAAATGAATTCAATTGAAATCTAAAGCTATAATTAGGATGTCTGCCCACCTGAACAAGCACAAAATATCTCCTCTTCCATCGCTTCCAGACTCTTTGGCCTAAGGCGTAAAGATACCTACAGAAAATACACAAACACATTACGATGAGTGTCATGGATTAATCGAATTGACAGCAGAAACAGGTAAAAAATAATCATGTTAAACAGACCATGATTAAGATTAAAACCCATATAGACAGATTTAAGCTGCCATCCATTCATTCCCAAAAGCCTGAATTCTATCACGTTCACTCAATGGCGGAGAATCGTAGGCTATTGATTAACACGCATTCTTGTAAAAATAACAAAAAAGAAGGATGTGTGCAGAAATATGGGTGAGGAGAAATCAATTCTTCATAAATGGACACATAGGGCCTGTGGGGGGGGGGGACTCCAGTCAAGGTTGAGAGAGCGATGAGTGCATGGAAGCGGGGCCAATCTGGGTTAACATGTGGCAGAGGTAATCATCCACTTGTGAAAGTGATTTTCAGCTCACTCTCCGACACCTTTCTGATACACATGATCCCATTTAGACGGCAACAATGGCCGGCAAACAGCGGGCAGGACGACCTCCGGGTGAACGGGCCGCGCCACAGGCACTTTCCAGCCGACTTCGCTCTATCTGCATCGGATAAATGATCATAATTTTCTACAAAAACTCATTTATTTGATTAGAATGAAAGAGGTGATGTTTTCCTAACAGTGGTGCAGATAAGAACCAGTCAGTGGGTGGAAAAGAGCTGCAATAATACAACTTTAAAATGCTTGACATGATTAGCCTAATTCAGTCTACTTAATTTCACACATCAAGAAATTAACATGACATGGTTGATTTATAAATTATAATAGCATAAAACACAACACTGGCTAAATAAAACCACTATGTTGACTGCTGTAATTTCTTCAAAGTGCTAAGCCTCGTATAAAAACTTTCTTTAAATTGCCACGTCCTGATCTCAGGGTCCACCAACCTCCGGGGAAAAGTCAATATGTTCACCTCTAATAAAATGCACAATGCACGTTAAGATACTGTATTGAGATTTTAAACACGATACTGAACTGTTAACCTCACAGTTTATGCCAATATGCCTGTAAAAAGTTAGATTAATGTTAGATGTTATTACAATGGTAGCAGTGCCACCATGTGGTTGAATGGAAGAATTGCACATTAAACAATTTTCATTGGGCCACAATTGTGAAACACAAGCAGAACGGATTTCACTGTGGTGTAAAGTCATTAGTAAACACATTGGCATTCATACATAACAACAATAAAAAGATTCATGAATAATTTGCAGATAAGTGACTTATTCTAGAAAATCAAAACGTTGCATCTTTGCTCTTAAAGGGATAGTTCACCCAAAAATGAGAATTCTTAGAAGAGCCAGGACATTTTTTAATATAACTCTGATTGTATTCATCTGAAAGAAGAATGTCATATACACCTACGATGACTTGAGGGTGAGTATATTATGGGATAATTACAATTTTTGGGTGAATTATCCCTTTAAACTAGTGTTACTGTGAACTAAATATTTTTTTGGCTGTTTGAAATAAAGCTAAAATAAAATAAAACACAAATATTAGATCTTAAAAAGTTGAAAACTATTTGAAATATGATTGAGTGCTATAAAAATGAAAACTTAAATATAAAAATAAGCATCAATTCAAAATATGAATACATTTTCCAATAGTATGTAAATAATATTAAAATTGTCTAACTAAACTAAACTCTGACATAGCAATATTTTGTATAAAATATCACATGCAATAACACCAATCAACGAGTCACGAATGCAACCGAAAGCTGAGGTTAAAGGAGATTTTATGAGAGAAAAATGTGAATGTGTAAAAGGGGCTTTAATGTGTGCCCTGGCCCTCAAACGAATGAGGGCAAAGATGGTTTTGAAGGGGTACAAAAAGAAGTAAAAAAAGGAACGCGCGCGCCAGTGAGCGTAAGTGAGACAGAGACAGACTGATCAGACTAGAGCTGGCATCTCTTTCTCTCTCTCGCTCTCTCCCTCTCTCTCTCAGGGCCACGCTGGGTCACTCCACAGAACTCAATGCCTCCCAATTCGCTCTGCTGATAAACAGATGGCTTTTTTAATGGGGTGCACTCAACCTGAAAATGCCGCTCCCTCTCTTCCCATGCACTGGGACAGTCATCAGGTGTTTGTTTGGTGGATGTGTGTGGGTATATGGGTAATTGGACAACACCAAAGACCGAAATGCTACGATTTTGGTCTTGCAAATCTCAAAAGAGGAGCATAAGACCTGTTGAAGGTCACATACTAATTTAATGTTATTTATTAGCTATTTTATATATTCATTTTTTCATTTTTAATTTTAAGTACAGTAAAATTTTAATTCTTCACCAAAAAAACAACAACAATAAATCCATTTTATAATAGTTTCTTTATTGATTTAACTTGGGTTTAATGTTGCCAATTGTTTTTGTTGATATTTTTTAAAAGTGGCTATTTATTTGAATGTTCATTATTTAAGTTTCCATTGTAATGCTACTGCTTTTATAAATAAATAAAAAATCATAATTTTTGACTAGAAAAATTTAAAAATAAATACATTTTATAATGCTTTTTAATTATTATTATTTTTTACTTATGTTAACTGTTGCCAAATGTTTATTTAAATGTCATTTAATGATGCTATTAATAAATGTTCATTTTATACATTTTAATTTGTAATCGGTTGTACTTTTGTTGCTTTTATAAATACCACATTTAAATGATTGACCAGAAAACCTTTTTTTATTTCTGTTCATTTGGGTTTAATGTTTAATATTTTTTAAATGTTGCTATTTATTTCAATGTTCAATGTTTAAGTTTAAAATTTGTTTTTTTACTCCATTGTAATGCTGCTGCTTTTATAATATACATTAATTAATTAAAATTCATAAATTAAATTATACAAAATAAAATGAATGTATTTTTTTCTTTTCCGTTTAAATGTTATTTAATGGTGCTATTTATTCGAATGTTTCTTTTCTAATTAACAATCGGTTTTCCCTCTTTTGTAATTTTTCCTTGCTTTTACAAATACCAACTTCAATTAATTTAGTTTGCTGGTCAATCATTCAATTTAAATGTTTTGTATGTTTAATGAGTATCATAAGGCCAAAAAGCATCACAAAAAATGTATCTGAATTTTGCGGCATATTCCAAGTCTTCCGAAGCCACATTTGTGTGAGGAACAGGCTGAAATTTAAGCAATTATTCATTCAAAATATTGTCGGATGTTGTGGAAAAAGAAAACAGAAGATGGTGACTAAATAAGAAGAGGGTAAAGTAAGCAATTAAATATTGTTCATTATATACATTTGATTACCAACATGTGTACATGTGAGAATGGCTTGAGAGTCTGTATCTGTCTGAGCATGTAAGTGGTCCTCCTCTGCAATGTCTTGTGAGGTCTGTTAAAGAGGTAATTCCAGGTTGAAGAGGCTTCTGCCAATTAGGACATGCCTCTCAGGGAGCTGCTCTATAGAGGAATCACGCAGGGCCTCTGTGTAATGAGCAGGCCGATGGCACTGATCTGACCCCTGACCTCGCCCCGCTCAGAGAAGGCCCCTAGCAGCTGGTCCCGCACATCTTCTCTGGTGCTACTCGCTTTTGGAAACTGTGGCATTTACTGACAGGGCTCATACTGGATGAGTAAAAACCAACAGACAGAAGGAGCAGGTTTTTCTCTTAAAATGAACGAAACATTTACAATATATTTGATTAAAAACATGGCTGTTTAGGTAGATAAAAAGAGGGCGAAAAGCAATTTACATTTACATTTATAATATATATATATATATATATATATATATATATATATATATATATATATATATATAAAATCTGTTTTTCCTTCTTAATATTTTTGTTGCTTTTAAAAATACAAATTCTGAATTCTTGGCCAGCAAATAAAAAAATACATTAATGTTTGTTTACTCATGTTTAATGTTGCCACATTTTACTATGTTATTTAAAGGGATAGTTCACCCAAAAATGAAAATTAGGTCTAGGTGTATATGACATTCTTCTTTCAGACAAATACAATCAGAGTTATATTAAAAATGTCCTGGCTCTTGCAAGCTTTATAATGTCAGGGATTGTTGGGTCATATTTGAAGTCCATAAGTGCATCTATCCATCATAAAACTGCTACCCTTTTTATGATAATAGATGCACTTTTGTGGACTTCAAAAACGACCCAACAGTCACTGTCATTATAAAGCTTGCAAGAGCCAGGACATTTTTAATATTACTCTGATTGTATTCGTCTGAAAGAAGAAAGTCATATACACCTAGGATGACTTGAGGGTGAGTAAATTATGGACTAATTCATTTTTTTGGATGAACTATCCCTTTAATGTTGCTATTTATTTGAATGTTAATTATTTATTTGTTATGTTTTTTTCCTCCCTTGTACTTTTGTTGCCTTTACAATTTGCTGATCAAGAATTCGGATTTTGTGTTTTTAATTCAATTAATTTGATTGTTTCTTCTTTTATTTTTCATTTACTTATGTTTAATGCTGCCATTGTATTTAGTTCATATTATTTAATGATGCTATTCATTTGCATGTTGATTATTTATCTACAATTAAATTAAATTATTTGTCATCTGTTTTTTCTCCCATGCCTTCCTGTTTTTTAATAAATATACCAAATCTGACTTCTTGAGCAAAAAACAAAAACAAAACATTTGTAGTAATAGTAGATAGAGCTAGTTTTGAGGATTTTATGAATAATCTTGGGGGTGTCAGTGTGGCAGACAAGTACCATTTCCTGAGACACTCCTGCTAGTCCACAAAACTAAATGTGTGAGAGGGGAATATATATGAAACATACAATCACCACACACAAGATGGCACTATAATCACACTTTTCTCAATGTACCGAGTTCACGTAAACTAGCTTTTAGCTGAATGGGTTTTGTTATTTTTCCATCTAAGAAAAAAACCCTGTTCAAACAAATGCTAAACAAATGATATATGGTATATATTAATATTACAGTTTAGTTTACCTAAGGACTAATATATTAATTCTGTATTCATAAAATAATACACATTCCCCACATGTGAGAAAATACCCTTATATTTTGAAATAAATGCCATTTATCCATGTAATTTCATTTTGTAGTTCTAATGTCTGTGTGTAAAACATAAACACACATACAGATCGTGGAGGTCATGATATGAGCATCATTATAGACGTACCCGCTATGCTTCATGTTGGGGGGCTTGTCCATGCGAACCGCCAGTTTGATTTTCAGATCCACGTCTTGGCTGTTCTTAGGCACTACCATCTTGTGAAACTCTGCCGTTTTGGGCCCGTTTGTGGTGGGGTGAAGGACCACCTAGACAGATCAACAGACATTAAGGGGGAGAGAGAGAGAAAAAGAGAAGCAAATAATTGAGACTGATACACCTGGATGGGCAGCTGGAGAAATAAGTGTGAAGGGGATGGCGGGAGACGAGAGAAAAAGAGGGTTACTATAGGAGAGAGACGGAGGAGGTGCGGTCTGTTTGGTGCGAGTCTCTAATGGGGAGTCTCCATCTGTTACTGTGGGAGCGTGAGCCCTAATGACTAGAGATTTCCTCGCCTGTAGCTCACTTTCCTCTCGGCACACATACGGACACGTGCACGCACGTCGCGGTTCACACACTGTGTGCGGAACATCTGTTCCCGCAACATCAGCTAATAATTGAGCACATTGTGGAGGCTTGATGTAAACCTCAGCGATGGACGGACGGACAGACTCACCCTGCCCAGCTCTTTGTCCTCCAGAGCCAGGACTCCCGTGCTTTCGGTGAAGAGTTTGACTTTGACCGCGGGCAGGGGGTGTGTGGTGGTGAAATCTCCTTGTGTGCCCCACCTGTAGCAGAAGAAAACAAATCAGCCTTCACAATAGGAGACTTCATTTTGCATTCCCCATTTCTCCAGACCCACAATGGAGCGCCTGCTGAATATTTCCTGCCTTTGATTAAATTAGTATGTGGGATGCTAAGGTATCTATTTGTTTTTGTAAGGCAATTTTTCCTCAGTGTTTAAACTGTTTATTCGGCGTTAAACAATTATGACACTAATAAAAAGGTTCAAACAGGGTATATGCAGGAATCCTGAAGTTAATTTCAATACCTTTTTAAGACTTTTTAAAGACCTTCTCAAAATATTTTAAGAACTCATCGCACTTCGTCATTTTGTGTCATCGGAGGCTTTTTTGGTCAGAGGCTAGAGACTACAGCCAGTAGTAGGAGCTACTTCCGCATGTTTTCAACACGCCCATAGGGGGTGGCATCCCACTCACAGAATGTAAATGCATATAAATTCATAATGGAGTGGTGAGGAGAATGAAAGACAGTGTGGCCGTAAATGTGTGCGCACTGTGCGGCCGTCAATGAATATCCCTGAAGCTGTGAATGAATGCCCGTGTGGCCGTACTCTTTTTAGCTTTGGTTTAGAATTAATGCCAATCCGGGGGGCGGGTTGCTTGAATTGTGTAATAATTCTTAATGAAAAACAAAAACTAAATGGTACAATGACAAACACACTTAAATCGGCCCTTTTACATTTTATTTTGAAACCAAATCTTCCGTGATCATCTTGTTATTCAGCTCCTCGCTCTCGTGATGATTGAGATCTGACTCTAGCTGGTCTGTGCGGCGACTCTCATTTGGCTCACATTGTATTGAGCAGACATGTTCAGTTTTTAATTGTAGTGACTGTTCTCTAACCAAACTATTTTATCACTATAAAAATCAAAACGACGGTGGGGGTGGTGCCACGGTGGCCAAGTGATGTAACCGGTAGGCGTGGCTTGGGAGTGGTCTCTTAGGGCAATCTGGGAGTAGTTGTTTTTCATCCACATGAGCCAAACATACATTTTCTTGCTTTTCTCAGTCTAGAAGGTACCAACTTCTAAAATAATTTCACATTTCTACTACATAAATGGCCCAATTTAAATACACATTCATCTTTCCGGCGGTGAATTATCCCTTCAAAAAGACTCCAAAACAAAACTTAAAAACAAATTTTAACTTAAAAACTTAAAATACAACTTGAATTCAAAAATAAAGCTTTAAACATGGCTTGACTTCAAAGACATAAAAACTAATTTTGACTCGACATCAAAGCAAAACTAAAATACTTGACTTCACAAGCAAGACTAAACAAATTTAGTTTCTGAAAGCATCTTAAAAACATGACTTTGAAAAAAATAAATAATAATTTTTGACCGCAAAACAGACTTGGCTCCAAAAGCAACATTAAAACAACAAGTTTACCTAAAAAACTAAACATAAAAAACGAACTCAACTTCAAAAGCAAGACAAAAATAAATAAAATAAAATAAAATTGACGCCAAAAACAAAACTTGACTCCAAAACTAGACTTGCAAACTTCAAAGAGCTTAAAAACTACGACTCAAACTAAAAACATGACTTAAAGGGGTACTTCAGCGCTGGGAAGATAAATCTGTATTTAAACTGGGTCATCAATGCAGTAGAAATGTGAAATTATTTTTGAATTTGGTGTCTTCTAGACTGAGAAAAGACAGAAAATGTATTTTTGTCCCATGGGGATGAAAGACTACAATTCCCAGAATGCTTCGCTGCCCTGTGAGGCCATTCCCAACACCACCAACTTCATTACTGTGACTGAGTTAGAGAAGACACTACAATTAAAAACTGAACGTGTCTGTTCAATATAATGAGTGAGTCACCGCGCGAGTGTCACAGCACTGAGCACTAACTGCACGAGTGATGAGAGCTGAGGTAATCACGACTACATTCGCGGCATACATTCACACAGGAGTTCAGTCTGGCACGCGTTTCAGTTCATGCCTTTGCAAGCTTAACTTTCATAGAAATGAATTTGAGAAGTTAAAAGACTTACATTGCTCACCATAGCTCCGTTTAAATGATCCTGTCTGCAAGCTGAGCTCTCTCCCTGCCAGCTGAGTATAATCTCCCATCCCCCATGCGCAGATTCAAAACATGCGGAAATAGCTCCCTCTGCTGGCTGTAGTCTTTAGCCTCTGGGCAAACATTCCTCCTATGATGCAAAAATCGTCATTTTGCATCATAGGAGGAATTTTTCCAGAAATAAAATGCATAAATCTCTCGTCTCAGGGAGATATGAGGGGGGAAAGCACAATAATTTGAATATTCTCCAGGGTTTCTACTGATACAAAGCCATATGCTAATCGCTGAAGTAACCCTTTAAAAACCATGTCTTGACTCCAAAAGCAACTCTAAAAACATGACTTGATTCCAAAAGCATAACTAAAACAAAAACGCATTGTGACAAAAAAACAAGACTAAAACATGGTTGACTCTAAATACATGACTTGAATGGCTTGACAAAAAAACAAAAACAAAAAACATAACTTGACTCGACTCTAAAAACATGACTTGACACCAAAAGCAAGATTAAAAAACAAACATTTTGACTCCCTAAAACAAGATTTTAAAATATCGACTTAAAAACCTTCAAAAAGCAAGATTTGACTCCATAAGCAAGACTAAAAACACACATATGGACTCCAAAAACATGACTTGAATGAGAAGGAAAGACTAAAAAACTAAAAACAAGACTTTAATGGCTTGATTCTAAAAACATTACTCCAAAAGCCCCACACATTTTGAACCCCAAAAACAAGATTTTAAAGCATGGCTTGTATATATCTATTGTATTGTATATCTATAGCTGAGTAAACACACAACAACATAATCCAACTGACTCCAACATTTGCTTGAGGCAAACTGACTGTAGGAGTCGGCTCTCACGTCTAATTCAGTTCTTCTTCTTTCTAAAGCAATCAAGCCCACAGACAGCATTTATTTGAATGTCATATGGCATGCCAAGCATGTTGTCTCTATAGTACAGGCACTAAAACGAGGCCTGTAATGCAGATAAACTGTACTATACAGTTGGTTGAACTTATAGCATATGAGATCTGAATCTACACCAGCAGAACAAATGCATTAAGCATTAAACTCCTTAATCATGATTCAGCACACTCACACACTTCTCACAGCTAGTCTAGACTGTGTGTCAGCAAACATAGAATCATAAAGCTGAATCACTGTCTGGTTAGACAGCCTTTGGTGTCCGAGCTTCAGTGTGAATCTCGGCTGGGTGCCCATCGACCTTATAACATTACCAAGTACGCGTGAGATATCTGGAGAACGCTATCTGTTAGGCCTCCCATTCATCTCAATGAGATTCACTCAGAAAAATATGGCCGCCAATGAAGAACAATCCTCTTTACAGCCATAATTATGCAATTTACACAGTTTTTTTTCCGTGTACAAGCAGGTGCTAATGCTAACCAGCTAAACCTTGATTCATTACTTGTTTCGACTACAGCTTTTGCTAATGACAACGACAGACAAGATCCCTTTGTCTTCACTCTTATTGACATTATCTAGAGCCCAAATCTGCCTTGGGGAACTTCATCAGTGGAAGGATATTTTGGGAGGTCTGTTTTTGTTACTGGTCTAAAAATGACCTCTCATCGCCTAGAGGCTGTCTGAACCCCCCAAACAAGAAAGGAGGAACATTTAATAAGCAAACTGTTGTCAAGGCAACAAAACAACAGTTCTTCGCATCCGATAAAAATCAGCACAATGATGAAATGCATAATTCACATTAAAAGGACTTTCTAAATTTAGTTTGATTCATGTGCTACATGCTAATGTCTTCAAATCCCGCCACTGACATTAATTAAGAGGAATAATCATCTTTAAAACTCAAGAGATCTGCACTGGAGAGTTTCATCTTTGAGTTCTGCAAGGAAAAACGATTTAAAAAGAAGAACAGCAACAAAAAACAACAACAAAAAAACCCAAGTAAAAACACCTTTAAGAAAATCGGTTTCATCATGCTTCCATTTGTAGGTTATGTGCAAAAAGCCAATACTAGACCTAGAAAAGGGGTCCCCAGACTCGGTCCTGGAGGGCCGCTGTCCTGCAGAGTTTAGCTCCAACCTCAATCAAACAAACCTGAACCAGATAATAAATGTCTTACTGGGTCCTATAAAGGCATTGATTAGCTGTTTCAGGTGTGTTTGATTGAGGTTGGAGCTAAACTCTGCAGGGCAGCGGCCCTCCAGGACCGAGTTTGGGGACCCCTGACCTAGAATAAACATCCAATTCCTTACAATAATGCTTCTCTGTAATCACATTTCCAGGAAATTACATCATTGGCCAGTAAATGTAATTCTAATTTAATTACAACATAATATAATCGTATCTGTCTGACAGGAAGAACTTTTACTTGTAATAGTCATTACATTAAACGTCAATATAAAACAAAATCATCATATCATATAAAACAAAATACATAATAATAAATATTTTGTCCTTGAGAAACACTAATGAAGTCGATCGGCTTTTTACGATTTAGATTTTGGCTGAGCAGCAGCATCCAATCCTTACATCACCAAGTGCAATGCAAAGCATAAAATGCAGTGGTGTAAAGCACGCCGCCACTGGACTCTAGAGCAGTGGAGATGTGTTCTCTGGAGTGACCAATCACACTTCTCTGTCTGGCAATCTGATGGACGAGTCTGGGTTTGGCAGTTTCCAGTACACCGGTACTTGCCTGACTGTATTGTATCAAGTGTAAAGTTTGGCGGAGGGGGGATAATGGTGTAGGGTTGTTTTTCAGGGGTAGGGCTTGGCCCCTAAGTTCCAGTGAAAGGAGCTCACAATGCTTCAGCATACCAAGACATTTTGGACAATTCATGCTCCCAACTTTTTGGGATGGCTCCTTTTGTTCTAACATGACTGCTCACCAGTGCACAAAGAAAGGGCCATAAAGACATGGATGAGCGAGTTGGGCGTGGAGGAACTTGACTGGCCTGCACAGAGTACTGACCCCAACTCGACAGAACACCTTTGGGATGAATTAGAGCAGAGACTGCGAGCCAGGCCTTCTCGGCTAACATCAGTGTCTGACCTCACAAATGAGCTTCAAGAATAATGGTCAAAAATTCCCATAAACACACTCCTAAACCTTGTGGAAAGCCTTCCCAGAAGAGCTGAAGCTGTTATAGCTGAAAAGGTGGGCCAACTCCATATTAAAACCTACGGATTAAGAATGGGATGTCATTAAATGTCATGTGCATGTAAAGGCAGACATCCCAAAACTTTTGACAATATAGTGTATATGCAGAGCCCTCCACTAATTTTGCCATGTTTGGCAATTACTGTATGAGCAAAGGCGGCTGTGAAAATAAATATGCATTGTTTATCCTTTTGATCTTTCATTCATTCATTTATTCATTCAAAAAAGAAAAGAAAAAAAATTGTATTATGAAATAAATGTTTTTTCTCTAGGTTATTATTGAAACGTCTTTGCCAAGATAACAGCTCTCAGTCGTCTTCTATAATGCCTGATGAGTTTGGAGAACACCTGAATAGAGATCAGAGACCATTCCTCCATACAGAATCTCTCCAGATCCTTCGGATTCCCAGATCAATGCTGGTGCTTCTTCTCTTCAGTTCACACCACTCATTTTCTATAGGGTTCATGTCAGGGAACTCAGCTATGGCAGAAGCTTCATTTCGTGCTCAGTGACACATTTGTATTGATTTTGGTGTTTGTTTTGGATCATGGTCCTGATGGAAGATCCAACCACTGGCCATTATAAGATTTATAGCAGAAGTGATCGGGGTGTTTTTTTTATTTTTTTTATCTGTTGGTATTGCAAGAATCCATGACGCCATGATTCTGAACAAGATGTCTAGACCTCCAGCAAAAAATAAGCTCACAACATTAAAGATCCAGCAGTATATTTAACCGTGGACATGGGGTACTTTTCTAGAAGCCTTTCCTGAACAACTTGTGATGTTTGATAATTTTTTTAGTATTTCTGACCCCAAGACTCAACTAATCTCTGCAATTCTCCATCTATGATCCTTGGAGAGCCTTTGTCCACTCAAACTCTCCTCCGCACCGTGCATTAGGGCGATATAGACACGTCCTCTTTGATTTGTAACATCTTTAATTGATTGGATCTTCTTAATTATTAAGAAGGGCGGATCTTCCACCCTGATGGCGGAAATGGGGATTTTCAATGCTTTAGCTATTTACTTACACCCATTTTCTATTTTGTGAAGCTCAACAATCTTTTGCTGCAAATCAGAACTATAATCTTTGGTGATGGATGATTAAGGGAATGTGGCCTTTGTGTTTCCTCATATTTAAACTCCTATGGACCAAGAGGTCATAGCTCAAGACTGAATAAAAATATACTTCAGTTATATTTTACTCAGAAAAATGTTCTAGGGGTGCCAATAATTGTGTCCAACAATTTTAGAAAAAAAACATTTATTTCATAATGTAATGCCCCCAACCCCCACCCTCAATTTTTTTACTTCAATGAAAGGTTTGATTTTTGCCTCTTTTATTTTAAATAAACGATCAAAAAGATAAACATTTTTACAGCCGATATTCATCATATTTATCAAGGGAGCCAATAATTCTAAAACCAACTGTACATATACATTTTTGGTCATCATAGATAACCCACACTAAAAAGACCCACGTTTCATCTAACACAAAGGTAGGAGCAACACTGCATCTCAAGCTGTTCATCCATGGGCCATTTCTTCCAGACGTTGCTTTCATTGCCTGCATTTTATAATATATTGCTGAATAACTGGCCAAATGAGTGCATGTGATCTCAGTCATCTTTCCGCTCAACGCTCCATTCCTAAAGGCCACCAGCCTTTCACAGAGAGCGAGAAAAGCTCATCTAGGCTTGATGAATTCCTCCTTGTCATGTCGTGCCTATAGTGGAACTCCTGGAGGTAAGACTGATTCAAGAGCTCTCTGAGAAAAAGACTCCTGCATTTACCTGGTCAAAGTCGCAATCAGTTCAAATCAGCAATCAAAGTGCACTTAAAATCCCGAGAACACAATTTACTTACTATAAATACACAATAACTCCACAACTACTCTACAAAGAGAAAATATGGAATCTAATAAACTAAAACCAATAAGGTGAGGGGGAGAAGTATTGATTGACTCTGTATTTGACTGAATTAAAAGTCCACGTTTCTAAGTAAATAATGTTACTGAAATCTGGTGTGTCTAATTCAGCTCCTAGTTAGTTAGTACACTGGCTAGGGAGTCTGCAATCTCTAGGGATGTCCCAATGGCGAAAATGATTCCTTTGATTCCTATACATTTTCAAAATGCACATTAAAGTGGTTTGTCCTAAGTGTCTTGTCATTGAGAGTGCAAGTGTATAAAGACAAAAAGTTCAGTCATTAAAACAGAACTTCATTTCCTTTTTTACACACTTCATTTTAACCGTTTCGCTTAGTAAAATACAGAAAGTGTGTCATTCTGGGTTCAGAAGTGTGACAGAGCCGCATTGGCACTTCAGAGCTGCACATCTGGCATATTTTCAATGTGTCTGCAGTGTCAAAACAAGTCACTACACTAATGGGGAGTTGATGAGATGAGAGGGATTTCATGCTCAAGGTTTGAAGATAAAAAGCAAGTTTGAGACGTTGCCAACAGATTTGAAAGTCAGCGTACTACAGAAATAAAATAGAGCACTGACCATAAAAAGGTTAGAGAATAACACATTGTGTATCTGAATAATGAATGAATGTCTAGGAAATGCTTTCAAGCTTAACTGAAAATGCTGTTAACATAAAGACAACATTTGAAACATTTATAGGATCATTTTTCATCAAATTATTCTTAACTGGCACCTGGACTTGCATGGGTTTCTGATAAAGCAACTCCCAACCATCAGAGGGAGCCCTTAACAGAAAACACTAGCCTGACTCTCCTGCTTGGTTTCACCATTTTCTGCTTCAGAATAAATTAAAAAAATAGCAGTTAAGGGTGAGATGAAGTTAATAAATAAAATCTCACATTGTGATATATAGTTACATTTACAAGATTTAAAATGGCAGTTATGATAAATAAAGCCACAACTGTGAGATTTAGAGTCGCATTGTGAGATATAAAGCTGTCTTTCTTCATGAAGTGTTATTTTTGACCTTTATTTTTCATTTATGGTATAATACTGGATACTGGATATTGGTTTTTTTATTCACCCTTTTCCTTGACCTTGCATGACCCTGTTTGAGGATTGACCTTTGAATTTGCTAACCTTACTTTCCAGTTTACCTTATTTTTTAAAATTTGGGGTTGGTAAGTTTAAAAAAAACGTTTTTAAAGTCTTTTATGCTCACGAAGACTGCATTATTATTTGATCTAAAGCACAGTTAAAACTAATACTGTAATTCATTTCACAATATAAAATAAAATATCCGTTTTCTACAGTATTTGAATATATGTAAAATGTAATTTATTCCTGTGATGCAAAACTGATTTTTCAGCTTCACTACTCCAGTCTTCAGTGTCACATGATCCTTCAGAAATCATTCTAATATGGGATTTGCTCCTCAAGAAACATTATCATTATTGTTGAAAACTGTGAAGCATTTATTTCGGGATTCTTTGATGAATAGAAATAGCTTTTATTTTTGCCATTGTGACTCACTGCGGTCTGGAGGCTTCTGCTTGATCCGTCTGGAGCTTTTCTCCTCCCTCCACTTCCATGGTGCAGTATACAATTCGGTTAGGAGCAACGGATTTCAGCCCCTGCACCTCAATGATCACAATCTGAGTAAAAGACCACATGATCAGACAATTCAGTGACATTTCAACTTAATTTAGATTTCTGACTACTTTTGGTGGGCATGCTTTTTGGCAACTAGCTTTTCATCTAACCCACTGATTCATCCCTAATGAAAGCATGTAGTTTTGAAAATTTCTAATGAAATTGTTTTTTATTCAACCATTCCAATGTTTTGTAGCTGTGTAATGTGATACATTTAAAATTTCATGCAAAATGAAAACAAGATGTAAAGCAATCTTTATCAGTCTCTACCTCAAGACTAAACGACAGCACTACGTCGGATTTGGAGAGAGGCAAGTCGCTCTCATCGCCGATGTCCAGGAAGCTGTTCATGGGTGTGAGTTTGGGCTTGATTTTGGGCTTGAAATCTTTGGCCACAGGCTGGCTCTCCAAATTAGCCATCAGCAGGTTAACGGATGACCTGAGCTCCTCCACGTACATCATCTCCATGTCTTTGGAAATAAACTTTGGGAACTTCCTCTCCTATCGGAAGCAGCATAAAAAACAGAACGAATATTGTGACTGTCAGGTACTCGTTCAGTTGAGTCAACCTTACAATTAGTGCACAATTTGCCATCCTTCCACCCATCTTTTTTTGTGTGGAAAAAACAAAAACGTTTTACATTTAATAACATCTATTCTTATTTTTTTATATGAAATGTTTATTATTTAATGATGGCTCTGGATGGCTCACTAACTAAGTCCACAATATACAAAAAATAGGCCAACTTTATATATATATATATATATATATACATACATACACACACAGTGCCTTGCGAAAGTATTCAGCCCCCTTGAACTTTGCGACCTATTGCCACATTTCAGGCTTCAAACATAAAGGTATAAAACTGTAATTTTTTTGTAAAGAATCAACAACAAGTGGGACACAATCATGAAGTGGAACGAAATATATTGGATATTTCAAAAAAATTTTTTACAAATCAAAAACTTAAAAATTGGGCATGCAAAATTATTCGGCCCCCTTAAGTTAATACTTTGTAGTGCCACCTTTTGCTGCGATTACAGCTGTAAGTCGCTTGGGGTCTCTATCAGTTTTGCACATCGAGAGACTGAAATTTTTGCCCATTCCTCCTTGCAGAACAGCTGGAGCTCAGTGAGGTTGGATGGAGAGCGTTTGTGAACAGCAGTTTTCAGTTCTTTCCACAGATTCTCGATTGGATTCAGGTCTGGACTTTGACTTGGCCATTCTAACACGTGGATATGTTTATTTTTGAACCATTCCATTGTAGATTTTGCTTTATGTTTTGGATCATTGTCTTGTTGGAAGACAAATCTCCGTCCCAGTCTCAGGTCTTCTGCAGACTCCATCAGGTTTTCTTCCGGAATGGTCCTTTATTTGGCTCCATCCATCTTCCCATCAGTTTTAACCATCTTCCCTGCCCTGCTGAAGAAAAGCAGGCCCAAACCATGATGCTGCCACCACCATGTTTGACAGTGGTGTCTTCAGGGTGAGGAGCTGTATTGCTTTTACAGCAAACATAACGTTTTGCATTGTTGCCAAAAAGTTCAATTTTGCTTTCATCTGACCAAAACACCTTCTTCCACGTTTGGTGTGTCTCCCAGGTGGTTTGTGGCAAACTTTAAACAACACTTTTTATGGATATCTTTAAGAAATGGCTTTCTTCTTGCCACTCTTCCATAAAGGCCAGATTTGTGCAGTATACGACTGATTGTTGTCCTATGGACAGAGTCTCCCACCTCAGCTGTAGATCTCTGCAGTTCATCCAGAGTGATCACTGGCCTCTTGGCTGCATCTCTGATCAGTCTTTTCCTTGTATGAGCTGAAAGTTTAGAGGGACGGCCAGGTCTTGGTAGATTTGCAGTGGTCTGATACTCCTTTCATATCAATATTATCGCTTGCACAGTGCTCCTTGGGATGTTTAAAGCTTGTGAAATCTTTTTGTATCCAAATCCGGCTTTAAACTTCTCCACAACAGTATCTCGGACCTGCCTGGTGTGTTCCTTGTTCTTCATGATGCTCTCTGCGCTTTAAACAGACCTCTGAGACTATCACAGTGCAGGTGCATTTATACGGAGACTTGATTACACACAGGTGGATTCTATTTATCATCATTAGTCATTTAGGTCAACATTGGATCATTCAGAGATCCTCACTGAACTTCTGGAGAGAGTTTGCTGCACTTAAAGTAAAGGGGCCGAATAATTTTTCAGTTTTTGATTTGTTAAAAAAGTTTAAAATATCCAATAAATTTCATTCCACTTCATGATTGTGTCCCACTTGTTGTTGATTCTTCACAAAAAATTACAGTTTTATATCTTTATGTTTGAAGCCTGAAATGTGGCAAAAGGTCGCAAAGTTCAAGGGGGCCGGATACTTTCGCAAGGCGATATGATTCACAGAGTCTGACTGGCTAAATGGCTTGTTCGAGACTTTAGTGAATCTTTCAGATGGATCAAGAAGAACCGGGAAACACTGATGTGCACTCTATAATGAACTAATGCCACCTCACAAGATGATATCTACAGTAATTAAAACACATATGGGCGCATATAAATAGACACAAAATCTAGGAAAAAAATTGGTGATTTTAATGTAAAGATAGAAGGTTTCTTACTCTGGCTATTTTCTCGGCCAGCTGCAGTCTCCCGTCCAGCTCTCTGCGGATCTGTGCAGCCTGCTCGTCTACATTGTCCAGCTGCCCGGGGAACAGAAGACAAAGCTTATCTATTTGACACGGTTTCCTAAACTCATTACCCACAGGTAGATCTGGATAGATCAAAGCTGACCGTGGTGAAAAGACAGGAAAGATGAGCTTAATAACTACCATGATTAGTCATGTAATCTCTTTTGAGCCTCGTGAAGCAGCGGCGGTACTTGGACGGGCCATACCGAGGAGATATGAGATCATAAAAACGTTTAATGTCTTTATCTGTTCACTGAGCGGCTCTGGCATGCCCTCAAATGAAGCGTTTTTGGAGTGGCACACAAATACACCCACGCAGCACTGCTGGCATGTTGTCAAGGCAGGGTTTCCTCTCCATGACTGGGAAATCTCTCTGTATCATGCACGCACGCACACACACACACGCACGCACCACCCCCACCGTAGCACTGTTTCCACTTGATAAGCTCTTCTCCCTGCGGCAGCAGTAGGGTGGACTCCGCTCCCATTTCACGCTGCACTATTACTGCACCATACTAGTTCGCTCAGAAAAGTTTTTTTAATTAATTTGCACTTGCTAAGGTTCATACTTGATGATTTGAACAAAGTAATAGGTAACTTGACCAGTACTGTTTGCACTGCAGATTCAGTATGAATGATCACACTAACATGAAGCACATGCAAACATTAATAACCTCACCCCCCAGAACACTCTAGTAACCACCCACACACTATAAACCACCCACAACACCCTAATAACTACCTATAAATCCCTTTAGAATACCCTAGTAACTAGAACATTATTCTTCTAACTAGAACGTTCTGTGACGGATTGCATTGATCATCTGAAGTGTGAGCGCTGCTGGAATGACACTCCTCAAAGTCAAAGCACAAACAGCAGTTAAAGGGATAGTTCACCCAAAAATGAAAATGTGATGTTTATCTGCTTACCCCCAGTGCATCCAACATATAGGTGTGTTTGTTTCTTCAGCAGAACACAAATTAAGATTTTTAACTCCAACCGTTGCAGTCTGCCAGTCATAATGTGAGAAAACGAACAGTATTTGTTATTTTTTTTACCTCATATCCAGATGGATCTCATCTAGTGTTCCTGTTTGGTTACTGTTCGTTTTCTCACAGAAACCCATCGGTTCGTGTCTTAAGACATCAATGTTTCATCACAAGCAGCAGGGGTTTTATGCATGTTGTCGAAGCATGTTTTTTTTTTTTTCTGTCATAGAGTTGTTACCCATTCACATGCATTATGACTGGCAGACTGCAACGGCTGGAGTTAAAAATCTTCATTTGTGTTCTGCTGAAGAAACAAACACACCTACATCTTGGATGCCCTGGGGATAAGCAGATAAACATCACATTTTCATTTTTTGGGTGAACTATCTCTTTAAAGACTGCGGTCAGTATTTGGGGGGGGGGGGGGGGGGGGGCACTCAGTTTCAATCAATCTCATGTCAATCTTGAGTACCTATAGAGTAGTATTGCATCTTTCATATCTCCGAAAAGTCTTTAGTTTTATTATATTTATAAAAGAAATATAGGCTGTACCGAGTCTTTCAGGAAAAAACACAGCGTCTGGAGGCGTATCGTGTGGGCGGAGCTAAAGAATGACGAGCATGCACAAAGCAGTGACGTCCTCAAGCGTGGAGAAGAAAACGCTACCCAGATTCAACTAATACAGATATGATCCAGAATCAGATCCGGAGGCTGAAATAAATTGAACAGGAGAAACAACAACAGCAGGACGTCCGTCTCTGTGGTATGTACTGTATTTAGTGGCCTGTCAACATTTGTTGTTCACTCGTGGTTTATGAGGACATGATTCGGTTTATGGACTATTGTATGCGACTAAACCTTAGCAGTAGCAAGCAAAACGGTTTTGCACGTCAGACTAGTGTAACGTTATACATAGAACAGCAATGGAGTAACGGCTAGCACATTTGAATGACGAAGCACGCTTTGTGAGAACGCTAGGTTTAAGTTTGGGTGGTTTTCCAATAAACAAACTGACACCTATATTGGTTAGCTAAACAAATGTATTTAAATCCACACCATAGATCGCATGCTCCATTGATAAATTAATTAACGCTATACACGATCGTGTTGTTTGATGTTTACTTACGCGATGATAGCCAACAACAGACATTTGAAGCAGTTTTACTCACCGCCTGCTTCCAAAGCAGGACCGTGAAGCTTTATCGTTGGGACCGCTCCGTCAAAAACACACTTCTTTGGTAACATTGTTGATTTCGTGAAGTCCTGACAGCAGTGACCGTGGAGATCCACTTTAGCGACACGACTGAAGCGTGATGTTGTGCCGCTTCTCGTCATTTCTGCATTCAAATCGGTTCAAATGCAGCGCTGCCTTCCCGGAATGCTGTACAGGCGCATTAAAGTCGTTTGATGTCACCCATAGGAATAAAGTGGAGCGCGGCGCAACAGAAGTGTTGCACGGACGAGTGAATCTGCACCTTGAGAGCAGTGTTTATGGGCGTGCATTACGCGCACGCACCCCCTTCTGGGAGAAGAGCCCGTACGGCCCATACAAGGACATTCCGCTCTGTTGACGTCAAGTAGACCCATACTCGAAAAAAACTCTCAGAAACTTGTGAGAAACCGGAAGGAGTATTTTTGACACAGAAATACTCCATCAAATGTCCAACTTAGTTTTTGAAACTTTGTCTATGTTTAGGATGGGAATCCAAGTCTTTCACAGTGTAAAAAGCTCAGTATGCATGAAACAGCATTCCCCCCCCCCTCCCCCCTTAAAGTGGCACCTTATAGTGACAGCGCAAACATCATTTAAATCACCAGATCACATTGGGTTTTAGTAGTATGATTATTTAAAGCATTTTAGATGGTTTATTCTTACACAGGGAGTGCAGAATTATTAGGCAAGTTGTATTTTTGAGGATTAATTTTATTATTGAACAACAATGAACACAAAAAACTCATTATTATCAAAGCTGAATATTTTTTGAAGTTTTAGTTTTAGCTATTTTAGGGGGATATCTGTGTGTGAAGGTGACTATTACTGTGCATAATTATTAGGCAACTTAACAAAAAACAAATGTATACCCATTTCAATTATTTATTTTTACCAGTGAAACCAATTTAACATCTCAACATTCACAAATATACATTTCTGACATTCAAAAACCAAACAAAAACAAATCAGTGACCAATATAGCCACCTTTCTTTGCAAGGACACTCAAAAGCCTGCCATCCATGGATTCTGTCAGTGTTTTGATCTGTTCACCATCAACATTGCGTGAAGAAGCAACCACAGCCTCCCAGACACTGTTCAGAGAGGTGTACAGTTTTCCCTCCTTGTAAATCGCACATTTGATGATGGACCACAGGTTCTCAATGGGGTTCAGATCAGGTGAACAAGGAGGCCATATCATTAGATTTTCTTCTTTTATACCCTTTCTTGCCAGCCACGCTGTGGAGTACTTGGACGCGTCTGATGGAGCATTGTCCTGCATGAAAATCATGTTTTACTTGAAGGATGCAGACTTCTTCCTGTCCCACTGCTTGAAGGTGTCTTCCAGAAACTGGCAGTAGGACTGGGAGTTGAGCTTGACTCCATCCTCAACCTGAAAAGGCCCCACAAGCTCATCTTTGATGATACCAGCCCAAACCAGTACTCCACCTCCACCTTGCTGGCGTCTGAGTCGGACTGGAGCTCTCTGCCCTTTACCAATCCAGCCACGGGCCCATCCATCTGGCCCATCAAGACTCACTCTCATTTCATCAGTCCATAAAACCTTAGAAAAATCAGTCTTGAGACATTTCTTGGCCCAGTCTTGACGTTTCAGCTTGTGTGTCTTGTTCAGTGGTGGTCGACTTTCTGCCTTTCTTACCTTGGCCATGTCTCTGAGTATTGCACACCTTGTGCTTTTGGGCACTCCAGTGATGTTGCAGCTCTGTAATATGGCCAAACTGGTGGCAAGTGGCATCTTGGGAGCTGCACGCTTGACTTTTTTTTTCAGTTCACGGGCAGTTATTTTGCGCCTTGGTTTTTCCACACACTTCTTGCGACCCTGTTGACTATTTTGAATGAAACGCTTGATTGTTCGATGATCACGCTTCAGAAGCTTGGCTATTTTAAGACTGCTGCATCCCTCTGCAATATATCTCACTATTTTTGACTTTTCTGAGCCTGTCAAGTCCTTCTTTTGACCCATTTTGCCAAAGGAAAGGAAGTTGCCTAATAATTATGCACACCTGATATAGGGTGTTGATGTCATTAGACCACACCCCTTCTCATTACAGAGATGCACATCACCTAATATGCTTAATTGGTAGTCGGCTTTCCAGCCTATACAGCTTGGAGTAAGACAACATGCATAACGAGGATGATGTGGTCAAAATACTCATTTGCCTAATAATTCTGCACTCCCTGTATGTATAGTGCATTAATAGCGGGAGAGCAGGGACATTGCATTGAATGCGTGAGAAATTCGCTTTCAGGTGACATTACTGCATTATATCATTATACTATATTGTGTTGAATATAATGTATAAAGATGCAATGGGGGAATATTTGTGGGTCCAGATAATAATACAATAATAATAATAATAATAATAATATTTTAATAATAATAATACAAATAAAAAAACTCTTTACTTTGTCTTGAGTTCATTGATACGTTAAGTATTGTGATTTATATCGAATTGTGACAAGTGTATCGTTACACCCCTAGTATAAAGCTATTCAAAATATCATTCAATGTTAATTTTGATAATCGTATTTAATAATCGCAATTACAATTTCAAGGGGAAAAAAACTAATCAACAATTTTGATTTTTGTCATAATCAACCACCCACAACACCCTATAAACCACCCACAACACCAAAGCAACAAGTAACCACCCAGATCCCAATAAAAAGTTTCCACAACACCCTAGCAACCACCCAGAAAATCATATCAGCGCCTCGGCAACCAAGGATTTTCATTGATCAAATGCCATTTAAATTTTCTTTAGAAATAATCCCATAGATGGAAAATTTCAATAAAACGTACCTGCTTCTGTTCAATGATGATTTTACAATTCAATTCACTGTATAACACAATATTATATTTGAATATATTTCTGATTTCAATTGTTGCATCAAAAAACACTGATCTAAGCAGCAGAAGAACATTCAAAGATCTAGTTTGAGTGAAGCAGTGTGACGGTCTCTGTAATGAGGCCGGGTGATGTCTGCCATGCTTTGCTGAGCCGATCTACAGCTCCCATCACATCAACGTTCATTATCGACTCATTCTATTAACATATGCAAATTCACAAACGCCTCGAAATCTCACAGAAGGAGATGTGTGGGAGAACGCAGACCAGACGAAGGCCTCTTGTCAGCCCGCCGCTGGCCTGGTCACATGTGGGAGGCCTTAATGATGTAGTTAGTCACATCTTCACAGATGGGAAGAGACCAACTGGTGTTTAAAAAAAAGTGCACCTCTGAAACACACAGGAAGTAATGAGAGATAGAAAACCACTGTTAAAAATCCACTAATAATATATCTAATGACCCCACCAACAACAGGAGCTCAAGCTCAGGGTGGGACAAAAAAGCATGTGATAATGGCTGTGGATTTCTGGGAATTGTGAATTACATATCCACTTTGATTGCTACAGCGGGAATAAAGTAAATACACGTGCAAACATCCCCATGGGTTTGACTTCACCGTAGAGGTCTTCATATCTGTCAGTTTGAAGAATATTTTTCATTTAGTGGGAAATGTGGAAATGCATAATTAAAAGAACATTCTAAGGGAATCGAATGAAACATGCATTAGGAGACTGGCCACTAATTAAGTAATAATGGTGCCATCTATAGCAGACAGGTAATTAATGCCTGCGCAAAAGCACATAATCAACAACATTCATGGCTTATTTATAACTAATTAGTGACTAATAACTCCTGTGCTATTTAGACTGTGGGCTACTGTATATGTCTGAATGCACACAGCAAAAAAATGTGCCATTTAATTAAGACAAGGTTGGACCTGTAAGGATCAGGGCCAATCAAATTTTGCTTCAGCTTCACTCGTTGCACTCGTGAATTACAAAAAGTTCCAATGAAATGACCCATCTGTAACTGCCACAAAATACCACAAGAAGTAATTTATTTTCCCAATGATTTGCTCTTGATTGAAATTGAGCTGCTATAAAATCTGTATAAAATAATGTTTTCTTTAAAAATACACATTTAAAAAAAATGTGTAAAATGACACATAAGTAGAATATAATTTAATAGTAACAATAATTATTATTTTTAGTGTTGTTGTTATTATTATTATTATTATTATTATTATTATTATTATTATTATTATTAACAAGAAAAAACAATATTTGGAATTTTATTTTTCATTTATGCAATTTAATTTTTAATTTACATAAATATAATCATTTTTTTAATTTAATCCCTTAATCCATTAAAAACAGATGGTAAAATAGGATTAGTGATTTTATTTCCAATTTTGTAATTAATATAATATAATGAATACAATTAAATGTAATATTAAATATAATATAATATAATATAATATAATATAATATAATATAATATAATATAATATAATATAATATAATATAATATAATATAATATAATATAATATGGAACAGTCCATCATCTCTGTGACTCTACACAGTAGAAGCGGGGATGGATGTATGGATGGATGAATATTTAAAGGAATATTTGTACCTTTATCATTTTTGTACTTACATTTTAAAATTTAAATAATTTAAATGAATTTAAAACAGATGCTAAAATAAGATAAGTAATCTTATTTATAATTGTCATGTCCAAGTTCTGACCATTTGAGGTTGTTCTTGTCTTTATTAAGCAAATTTTGGAAATCTTTTATGACTGGCGGTTTGACAGTTTGAAATGTCCCCAGCCGAGCAGATAATTCTGTCGTGAATTGCTGGTTTTGACAGCCAGAATGACCACGTCAGCCATTTCCCAGCACAATGACGCAAACAGTGGCTGAATAAAGAATAATAAAACTGCCAAAACACGGACAGCTGCACGGACATCCCACTGAAATATACCAGCGGCACAGCGCAGCAGGTTAGTGTTCATAATGCATTAAAATGGCTTCATTGTGGCTTTCTTCGAGGAGAACGTCCTCAATCACCTCCCAGAGCCACACACATATGCACACCAGATTCTTTTCTGTTGCAGTGTTACCAACTTGTTCTTTAGCTGCTCTATTTTGGTTAGTTTGGCAACAATTTCTATGACAACAAGCCTTAGGATTGCCCTATAAGGGAAGACGTCACCAGCCTGGAGAGAAACATGCCGCTGTCACGCTCTAATCTTCCTCGAGCTTTCTTTACCCCCTCATCTAAATTAGCAAACCAATTAAACGGCAGTCGTCTCAAGTCACCCAGCTTTATTCTCGCAGGAAACTGGAGGGAAAAAAAAGCATGGGCTTTCTTTCTAGTCCTGTCCACTTTGAATATTCACAATAAATATCTAATGATTTTGTTAGCCATATTGCCATTGCTTTTTATTTGGTTGAGAATACTAGCTTTCATTTTTTGTTTTAAAGGGTTAGTTCACCCAAAAATGCAATTTATGTAATTAATGACTCACCCTAATGTCGTTCCACACCCGTAAGAACTCCGTTCATCTTTGGAACACAGTTTAAGATATTTTATATTTAGTCCGAGAGCGTATCTAATAGTGTTGTAGTACTCGAGATCGGTCTTTTAAAGGTCTTGGTCTCGTCTCGGTATCGACCGCATTTTTACTCGGTCTCGTCTCGGTCTCGGGCGAAGATGACTCGGGATTTTGTCTCAAGACCGGTCAAGACCACAGCTGAAGGCATATAAAGAGCAGAGAACTCCACCCTGCGCGCACTCTCTCTGTCTTCAAAATAAGTACATAAGCTCTCTCTGATAGGCTACTTCACATATTAAGCTAAATCAAAAGATCAGAAAACCGAATCCATGTTGAACGTTGCGCGTTCGGACTTCGGACAACTGTTTTGAAGTACCGCTTGGTGTGAATTGCGCTCAAAAAACGTTTGACCAGCTAAACAGCTGACATAAATCATACATTAAATAAACAGGAAACAATTTCTATCCAGTTATGAAGTGTTTTCTGTGTGACAAACCTTCCGCGATGTTCTGACAGCCGTGATTCACACACAACGGGTCTGCTAATGTCCGATTCACGACCAAATGACTCATTTGAACCGAATCATTTTAACGACGGTAATAAGAACTGATCTGTTCAACAATGAATGAACTGAACGAATCAGTTTAATCATTTACTCAGAACACCTCAGAAATGAGAACGCAAGTGTGCTTACCCAATTTAGCAAGAGTGGAGAGTAAGATTTATTAGTTTTAACTATCCACAGTATTTCAGCTTATGTATGTTGAATGTGTAGTAAAATAAACAGTCTAAAATCATTTAGAGGTGAAAACAAACAGTTGTTTGTTAGCTAGCTGATCATTTTATTAAATTGTATATGGCAGAAAATGTGGCTATTTGTTTACTGTTAATGCTATTTCTAATTTTGATATGATTATGTACCAAAACAATTCAACCTGTTGGAACAAAAGAAACATCAAGATAAGAGATCATACATAATATGAGATATAACATAAGATAATAAAAAATGATTGTTTAGTTGCATTTTAAAAAAAAAGGTGTGTGTGTGTAGGTCTGTCAGCCACCACCAAAGACCATTTTTGACCCAGGAAAAACCCTGCACATGTGAGATATTTGTTAAATCAAACTGTAGTTAATCAAAAAATGCAAGTACAGGGTTTCTTTTCCTTGTTGTTGCACAATAAAGCTGCACAATAACATTTTCAATTTGTAAATGAAAAATATGTACATATGTAAAATAATTTGCTTAAGCAGCATACTAATGCATATCTGTATGATACATATTCCACCTCCTGTTATTCACATTCATTTAAGACATAATGGACTGTGTCTGAGATTAATACCTCATCCAGATTAGCATTTTTAGGGAACTTTGAGTTTTAAAATGGGATTGAGTGCTTTTCACAAAACAAAACACAAAACTCTGTTAGTGTCAGTTTGGTGTTTGTGTCCACCATAGACTGTAAACAATATGAACACGTCGTCTTCAGTGCCTCCCATTGACGAAAAGTTAAGTGTTATTTGCTTATAGAAGAAAAAGATTAATTCCCACAAAGCTGCAATGCCTTTTGATTATTTTATCAAAACTTCTCTCATGGTACACTTACACTTACACACCCACACATACGAGAGAAGTGCCAATCATATGCATATTCCACATTTTATCATAAGTGTGGGGACATGCACTGGTCTCGGTCTTGACTCGGTCTCGGCCTGTCTTGGTCTTGGTCTTGACTCGGTCTCGGCCCTTCAAAGTCTTGGTCTTGTCTTGGTCACGGCCCTTCAAAGTCTTGGTCTTGTCTTGGTCTCGGTTTAGGTGGTCTTGACTACAACACTAGTATCTAAGTCTATGCACACTTTACTGTCCATGTCCACTAAGGGAATAAAAACATCATCACAGTAGTCCATATGTGACATCAGTTGGTTAATTAGAATCTCTTGAAGCATCGAAAATACATTTTGGTCCAAAAATAACAAAAACTACGACTTTATTCAGCATTGTCTTCTCTTCTGCGTTTGTTTTTAATCCTCAAATAAAGATTTGAACAGTCATGAATCAGCGGATTGATTCAGGATTCGGATCGCGTGTAAAACTCCCGAAATGCTGAAATCACGTGACACTGGCGATCCGAATCATGAATCGATACACTGATTCATAACCATTCTAATCTTTAATTGAGGATTGAAAACAAACCCTGTCAGACAGATATGAGTATCGCTGTGCTGTCAGAGGCGGTAATTCATTACCGATTCCTGGTGGCTCACCTGCCGGCGCGTCCTCCGGCCCGAGGCAGCGAGCTAACGAGAGATGACAGGGTGGCAAGAGCGCAAGGCCAGGCTGAATGTGTTCATTAGAAAGAGTATGACAGGTGCTGAGAAGAGAACAGGGAGGGCTGAGCTACAGCGACGAGCCTCTCTGATCAGAAGGGCACAGCTGGATTTCTCAATGTGTCCACCTGAGGCACGGCCCGCCTACCTATCTGCCCAACCAGATGTCCCAAACCTCACAGGGTGCTTTATTTAATGATCAGCTGACCGACTTAATGCGGTCATCTATGGTTGACCATGAGATGACGTGAATTACATTATTAGTTTCCCATGATTTTCTTTCCATTTCCGTCTTTTAATCAAATTAATTCTGAGTTAAATAAACATTTTGCTAAAATATGTTATGTTAGAAATTAAGTGTAGGTTTAAATTTCTACATGTGAAACGAGTAATCAAACAGTAAAGGCACTATTGTTGGAATAGCCTATTAATGTAATATAATTACTATGTTACCGCGAGTGAATGCGTGTTCCTCATAACTTGCACATTTTAAGTTAACATTTTGTGCTTTTGTTTTTATTTATAATCATTTTTTTATTTAGTGGTTTAATTTATTTCTGCTTTAGTAAGCAATCAGTTGTTTTTTGGCATTTAAACATTACTAATAATACACACTTAGTTGCTTAAACAATCTTTGTCAAGAATATACCTGTTTGTTCAGTTTGAACTGTTCTTGTTTCCATTTGTTTAATTTTTACAAGCACTAAATTAACATTGTAAAATGTGTAAAATAACACAGTCACATTACACGCTTTTAACATTAAATAAAGCACATAAACATTACCTTGTACTATTAATGCCAGGTTTTGTGTTGTTGTTCCAGCTGCGACCGTGATCTCTAAAATAGAATCATTGTGTGCCACCGTTACGTCTGGTTAGGACAAAAACGAATTAACATGGAACCTCTTATCGCGTTTAATGGTGTTGCGCCTTGAGTAGTTAATTTGTGTTTGTGTAATGTGTTACTTTACTCATTACTTTAAAAAGTAATCTGATTATGTAACTAGTTAACATCAAGTTACTGTTAGTTGACTTTGCTATTTGTAAACAGTGATTTAATGGATAGTCACATGTCACATCCCCTTGGCTTTGAGTTGTTCCTTATAAAATGTTGGGTTTTTATCAGTCACAAATTAGCTATTTCTGATATTAATAAACATTAATCAATGTTTAATGTTTCAATTACAACAGAACTTTATTTTTTTTAGCAAACCTTCCTTTATGTCTCAACATTTGATGACTCCAAATTACATGAATATTTGAGAGTTTTGGTTAAGGTCTTTTTGCGCAATTTTTTTTAGATTTTTAAGTAAACTCTTTAAAAATTTGTCTCACGGTCATTTCAGTTCCACAATGTGTTCCGTTTTTGACAGGAAGAATGTTTCTGTAAACGTTGCATTGACACAAAATTGCTGACTGATGAATTTCTGGACTGCAAAGTACTGTTAAAAATGATGCATAGCCAATCAAATTATTAACAAATAAACGTTTAATTGGCCCTTTTTAACAGATTTCAGTCGGAGTAGGATTTACTAGCGCCAAAGGAATCTGCAAAATTAATACATGTAAATTAAATCTTCATGACAAATTCATGATGAATTAAATCAAGTCCTGTCCTACATTTTTTCTCTCGGATGTACATCACAAAATGGAAAATGCTATATTTTATCACAGCCTTCCCAGTTTGCCACTGCTGTATTAAAATTGGTACCGTCAATTATTATTATTTTAGCATCCAAATACACATTCCAAAATATTGTCCATTGCTCTTTACTTCTCATTACCTTCTGTCTGTCTGTACCTACAGTCAATCATCATCAGTCAATCTCACTTAATCTGTTTACTTCCTGTGTTATTATTGATCTTTTTTAGTTTCCTGGATCTCCTGTCTTCATCCTCCTTCACCTCTACTCAAACACATCAGTCTTTCCCATATTCTGTCACTTCTCTGCACTCATCTGCCTCTGTCTCCTAGTCCTGTTATATATCTTCCTCTTCCTTTGTATGACACCCTCCACTTACTGACATTTCAATTGTTATGCTTCCAGTCTCTTTCAGTTCCCCCCTGTCTCTTTCCTTGGCATTCATTCAGTAAAAGAATTTGACACCGGGTGGAGCAGCTATCAGAGAAAAACACTTAAGCGTTTAAAGCAAGAAAGATCGAGCTGAAAATCATAAAGAACAATGCACAACGTGTTAAATAAGTGTTTGGCAGTGAAAATGATATATGAGATTTATCCAGGAAATGTGGCTTTGAATGCAGGTACATTATTGTGATTGACAACATAAAACGCTGTTATTTGGGTCGTCACATGGTGTAATATTAATCTGAACATGCAATATATCAAAAACAGACACTCTGCTCTTAAACAAACAAACAAAAAAAAGTCTATCTTCATGCGTTCAATGTAGGTCTTTAGCAAAAAACACATTTTTTCAAAGACTAAATGCACATCGGATTCAGAACGATGATCAGAACATAGAGAGTAGACAACACCCCCAAAGCTTCACAGTCTCGTCATTTAGTAACATTATGCATTTTTGATTTATATGCTGTTACATGATGTTGATGATCGTGTTATTTCACATATGCATATGATTACATATGCTATAGCTTGTTTCTGCATCATGTTCGCATGTGCTTTGATCAGGAGATTCAGTAGTCTTTCAGAAGATGTGTAATAGCGCCCCTAGCGTCTAACAGTAAAAACACTGAAAATTGCAGAAGCGTTTTCTCACAAATTAACTTCACATTAATGGCAGGGAAAGAGTTAATTGAGAGAATACAGTATTTACAGGTCCTTTTAAAAAAATTAGCATATTGTGATAAAGTTAATTATTTTCCATAATGTAATGATAAAAATTAAACTTTCCTATATTTTAGATTCATTGCACACCAACTGAAATATTTCAGGTCTTTTATTGTTTTAATACTGATGATTTTGGCATACAGCTCATGAAAACCCAAAATTCCTGTCTCAAAAAATTAGCATATCATGAAAAGGTTCTCTAAACGAGCTATTAACCTAATCATCTGAATCAACAAATTAACTCTAAACACCTGCAAAAGATTCCTGAGGCTTTTAAAAACTCCCAGCTTGGTTCATTACTCAAAACCGCAATCATGGGTAAGACTGCCGACCTGACTGCTGTCCGGAAGGCCATCATTGACACCCTCAAGCGAGAGGGTAAGACACAGAAAGAAATTTCTGAACGAATAGGCTGTTCCCAGAGTGCTGTATCAAGGCACCTCAGTGGGAAGTCTGTGCGAAGGAAAAAGTGTGGCAAAAAACGCTGCGCAACGAGAAGAGGTGACTTCCTCCCTGAGGAAGATTGTGGAGAAGGACCGATTCCAGACCTTGGGGGACCTGCCGAAGCAGTGGACTGAGTCTGGAGTAGAAACATCCAGAGCCACCCTGCACAGGCGTGTGTAGAAAATGGGCTACAGGTGCCGCATTCCCCAGGTCAAGCCACTTTTGAACCAGAAACAGCGGCAGAAGCGCCTGACCTGGGCTACAGAGAAGCAGCACTGGACTGTTGCTCAAATTTTGCATGTCATTCGGAATGACAAGAGTCTGGAGGAAGACTGGGGAGAAGGAAATGCCAAAATGCCTGAAGTCCAGTGTCAAGTACCCACAGTCAGTGATGGTCTGGGGTGCCATGTCAGCTGCTGGTGTTGGTCCACTGTGTTTTATCAAGGGCAGGGTCAATACAGCTAGCTATCAGGAGATTTTGGAGCACTTCATGCTTCCATCTGCTGAAAAGCTTTATGGAGATGAAGATTTGGTTTTTCAGCACGACCTGACACCTGCTCACAGGGCCAAAACCACTGGTAAATGGTTTACTGACCATGGTATTACTGTGCTCAATTGGCCTGCCAACTCTCCTGACCTGAACCCCATAGAGAATCTGTGGGATATTTGTGAAGAGAAAGTTGAGAGACGCAAGACCCAACACTCTGGATGAGCTATCGAAGCATCCTGGGCCTCCATAACACCTCAGCAGTGCCACAGGCTGATCGCCTCCATGCCACGCCGCATTGAAGCAGTCATTTCTGCAAAAGGATTCCCGACCAAGTATTGAGTGCATAACTGAACATAATTATTTGAAGATTGCCTTTTTTTGTATTAAGAACACTTTTCTTTTATTGGTCGGATGAAATATGCTAATTTTTTGAGATGCCAAAATCACCATTATTAAAACAATATTGTATATATTTCATGAAATTAAAGTACGAAAGTTTAATTTGTATCATTACATTATGGAAAATAATGAACTTTATCACAATATGCAAATTTTTGGAGAAGGACCTGTATTTCTTGATGTTTAAAAAAAATTAATGGGCAATTTTATGCATAAATTACCAATATTCAGCCTTATGAAAGATCCAACTTCGTCCTAGTTTAAACAGACACATTATGCATAAATTACATATATTACATATGCATAAATTACCAATATTCAGCACTTTGAAAGATAAAACTTCTTTAAACGGCCCCTCTTTAAACGGACAAACGTGCAAGTAATTGTGAATGTACAAGATTAACAGCAAGCTGGTGAGTCAATGTGCAGGAGTGTAAGATAATAATCAATGAAGGAAATGGCCAAGGATGGAAAGATCCAAGAATAGCTCTCACTGACCCCCTTCCCCCTTTTTTCACCATATCCTCTCATTTCTTCTTCCTTTTTTATATTTAACAAGCCATCCACATCTCATTTAAACATTATAGTTTAAAAATCCAGATGAGTCTGGATTGTCAAGTCGATTAGTGAGACTGCCTGCACACACCGTGGCAACATAAACAGCACTAGCTAGTACAATTTTTTGTTTTCTCGCCAAAACTGATGTACTATTTTATTTATATTAGTGCTGTCAAATCTATTAATCGCGATTAACTAACTACTCTCCCTCTCTTTGCATGTGTGTATTTTACTCTCCCTCTCTGTAACAACGCTCCCAGCAAAGCAACGGTGAGTTGTGCGCCTTCACACTAGAGTTTACGGTACGTCAAATACAGGTCCACTGCGCATCCGCTGAACTGAACTGAAATAGACCGATCGCTTAACGGAGAGTAACTGATAAGTGTTCAGCGAGTGAAAATATATCTATGCTAAACTTATTCTTAGCCTCTAAGACACACACAATGGCGAGTAAAATCTAAGTATTTATTAGCCAACGGCTGATGATAGATATTATGCAGGGTGCAGGGATCCACCAGTGGTTAGAGCAGATTTTTCTATGGGATTTTACACTTATGTGAAATGGTCAATGGTAAACAACCTGACGATACTTAAAAGTTTTGATTTATTTACAAAAATTTACATTTTTTAAGAAGACAGTCTGTTCTTAAGATGACTAAGGGTGCTTTCACACCTGCCTCATTTAGTTCGGTTGAATCGTACTAGAGTTCGTTTCCCTCTTTGGTGCGGTTCGTTTGGTCAGGTCTGAAAGCAGCAATCACACTTGGGTGCGCACCAAAAGCGGACCAAACAAGAGGTGGTCTCGGTACGATTTCAAACGAACTCTGGAGCGGTTTGTTTGTGGTGAGAACGTGATCCGACCTCGAACAGAACCAACTGCAAAAGTACTGATCATTTTTGGACTGAACCAGCTGCCGTAGTTAGCTGCGCTGACATTGTGTGCATGATATTATTACCTGATAGATCGTTGGCAATATTTTCAGAAGATGAGCATGTCAAGAGTTAATAATTAATGCACGCCTCCTCTTGAAGTGACGAGAGATGCGCGCTCGCCGTCTGCAGTGCATTAGAACGTTGGTTTCATGTCGCATCCGCGCTTCATTATAGAAATGTTTTGTTTGCATACTGTGGTAAATACACACAGTGTAGGAGATTATGGCCAGGGACAAAACTGGCCCGCGCAGTCGTGTTTTTGCAGTTTGCTAGCTTTGCCTCTTCTGTTGGCAAACAGAAGAGGCAATTTTTGGCAATTTTCCCACACGTAAATTCTGACCAATCGAAAAGCAGTTTAGGAAATACGCCATGGCCAATGAGTGATGTGGATGTTGTCACGTGCCTGCGTTTTGGTTCGTTTCAACTGGTTCGGACCAAAGCAATCAGTGTGGTGTGAAAAGGAACCAAAAAAGCTGAAAAATGCAACAATGTATAATTGTTTGCCCTTGGTTCGGACCAAATGAACCGAACTAGAGATGTGAAAGCACCCTAATTAAATCTGAAAATGCACTGTTCTTCATATTCTAGTTCGGTCCAGTCATTATCTCCCAGTCTGTTTGCTTTGCCCTACAGTATTCCTTGTATTTTTTACAACACTACTCATAAATTTACACTACTTTGCCCTTTAAACACATGCGCATAAGTGATTTATCAAATGCTGAGCCACCAGTGAATGCCGATTCTAACATGCAAGCAAACAAACTTTTAAATGTCAGCTGACACAGATCCATAAAATTCACACAGGTGCGTAAATTCTTAATAAGCACCGGTCCGAGAGAGATTAGCACCAGCAGTTCAAGCCTGATTTGATTGGAACAATGCAGCAATTTCACCTGAGTCTACAACAATATAAGGTACAAAAAGAGATTCCGGAAATGTACATGGAGATCTGTGTGTAAGCTTTTAGAAAACTGCACGCTGCCTTCTGAATTGTAGATATGCAGTTTAAAAGCAATGCAGTGCTACAGATCTGACATATGCAGATGAAATGAGCCCTGCATGAAACAAATTAACTCGGGGGCACACCATTTAAACCGAACCCCCCACCCCACACACACACACACACTTTTCGTGATTAATTTTTTTTTGGAAATGTTATGTTAGATAATTCCACTTCAAAAGGAATGTTCCCGGTCCAATACAAGTTTAAGTTTTTCTGTTAAAGCAAGCGAAATTGTGTTTATAATAATGCTTTCACAATGAAAGTCTATGCAGCATCACACTACACTTGGATTCATGTTGAAACACACAGTTTTAATATTATTGCCACAATACTTCAACATTAGGTGTGTTAAATTGAGGCTAGCATAACAAAATTGCTTACTAACCTGGTCTGTCCAATTATAGCGTATAACCAATAGACTACTTTCAACCTACAGCAGCAATAGCTCAAATAAAACACATTTTTGTTTATTAGTCACATGCACTGCATATTTCAGCTTTTCAGAACACTTGCCCTATAGACTTCCATTGTAAGCATGTTACTGTTAATGTGATTTTTGCTTGTTATTAAGGGATGAAATTATTTGTTTTATCCCTTGTATTGAACCAATAACAGTATCTGAAGGCAAAGGAGAATAGCTACAGTGTTATGATAATATGATAACAGCAAACGAAAAAATATGATAACAGCAAATAAATACATCGGGAATTATTTTTTAAAATACAAAATATATTTAGATAAAACATATTTAAATAAATCTATATAAATAAATGTAAATAATAAACAAAAATGAAGACCATTTGAAAAGGACATATTAAGAATAATGCGCATTCCCCTTCTTTTACCCAGCCATAAGATCTCAGTTAGATGCCAAACGTGCCAATTAAATGTTGGGCTCAACCTGCCTAATTGCACTGATCTGCTAACTGCAATTGCGATGAAAAGAGACGTCCGTGAAGACCACCCACCACATCTCTTTTACTCCTCCTGTCCCCTGGGGAAAGGCTAGTGAAAGATAACGGGAGGGCAAGCCAGTTGGACCATTTTCTATCAACCCCTGACCTTTCTGGGATGTTTTCAAAGAGGCTGATGATGGGATAAAGCCACCTGTGCTCAGGTGATTAAGGTAAAGGGCAAAGGATTAAAGGCACTAAACTGCTAACCGTGATTAGGAAACACAATCGACACAATATGTCATTGTAAAAAGTCGTTCAATTCTGAAAGAAAAGCATCTTGTCCAGGGTTGTTTGTCATTTGTAAGCTCTTAAAGGGTTAGTTCCCTCAAAAATGAAAATGATCCCATAATTTACTCACCCTCAAGCCATCCTAGGTGTATACGACTTTCTTCTTTTAGCCAAACACAAAATTTAAACCCAAAAATGTGCATCCATCATAAAAGTACTCCACCACATGGCTCCAGGGGGGTTAATAAATGCCTTCTGAAGCAAAGTGATGGTTTTTGTAAAAAAAAAAAAAAAAAAGATGACTTCATAAACTGTAATCACTGGCTTTCCAAAACAGCTGTACGACAGTCTAGTTCCAGCGGAAGAGTACCTTTCCTGACGCATGGCGTATTGACGAAAGCAGAGGATAGAGAATGTCTGAGGATTTCCATAAAAGAGAAGGGGAGCTTGAGTTTGTGGCCCAGCCCTATTTGTTTGAACCGCGATTGGGGTATACTCTCACCTAAGCTTACGATACGCCTAAGTCCTACCTCATACGCTAGAATTAGGCTCGCTCGTGAACGTAAGGGCGACCGTTACAGGAAGCTTATAGAGTTCTGGTATAGAGTTATAAAACTTTATAGAGTTATAAAGTTAATATTTATCTTACAAAAACAGATCACTTTACTTCACTTCAGAAATCCTTCATTACCCCCCTGGAGCCGTATAGTACTTTTATGATGGATGGATGCCCTTTTTTGGCTTAAAAAAAGATACCATTCACTGCCATTATAAAGCCAGGATATTTTTAACTGATTATGTTTGGCTGAAAGAAGAATGTTTTGTACATTTAGTATGGCTTGGGGTGAACTACTTTGGGGTGAAGCTTTAAGTTGAGATATAGCCAAAGTGACTTTTGGAATCGACTCCCATTTGGAGCTTGTCTTTGAAGGCCAGTCAATGAATTGCAGTTAAAGTTACTTCTATGATGGCTTCAAGAAAGAGACTGGAAGGTTGCCGATCTTTTCTTTTTTCAAACAACAATTCAATTTTGACCAGGTGTGACTTTGGATAGTCAGGTGCGGCTTATATTCGGGAAAATAAGGTACTGTATTTATTTTCCTCAAATTGTCCACTGTGTAAATGCTATGATGACTACACAATATTTTATTCAGTATTAAGGATATCTTGGACCTTGAATCAATAAATGTAAGATGTGCAACTCCCTTCCATTTATGAAAAAAGGATTTTACACCAAAAAATCTTTTGTGTTCCTCACACAAAAAGCACAAAAAGACTTAAACGATTTGGTCCTTTGGACATTTTCCGAAGGTCTGCTGGGACCAAAACGTTTTGGGACCAAAATATTTTGTCCAAATCATCTGCCAAAGGAATCTGGGAACCAGCAATTAATTTCTGTCCTTTGTAAAAATCTGCTTTGAGGACATTCAGGGAATTTGGCCGATTGTTCTGACATCATACATGTCACAATGTCACAGAACAATGAAAAATCTGTTACTCCGCTTGGTGCTTTGAAAACTCGCAGAATTGTTTCCTGAGATGTTTATTTATAAGAATGATTGTGAAAATCAAAACACAGCTGATAATTATGACTGTTCTTTTCAAAAATGTTTTGTATTGTAAAGTCAGCGATTTAAAAAAAGACACAGAGATTAAGCTGTCATGACCAAACCCCCAGACATTTCATATCTCCGAATAGAACTCAGAGATAAAACTCTCCCATATATGGTTTAAGAGAATCTTGAAAAAGTATCTAGACAATACATGTAATGTTAAGTTTCAAAATGATTTAACATTCTGGCCCTCTTCATTCACAGTCAAAAGTGATCGAAGCCTTGAAATGTAACAAAAATGTATTTTTTTGATTATTATTTAGAATTTTGATGAGATTTTATGATACTATTTGAAGTATCAAATTACTACTATACTATTTGAAGACCCCATTGAAAATAATAATCAATTTTATTCTAATATATTTTTCAATTATTCTCAATCTCTAGAGGATTTTGGGAATACATGTAATACTGGATTTGGATTTATATGTAGACATTCTCAAAGACAACTTTTGGCAAGGTTTAGATTTTTTTTTTTTTTTTTTAAATGTTGATTTGAAATGTCAGTTTTTGCATTCATTTTACTTCAGTCAAACTTTAACCAAGAGGCAACCTCCCGCGATCTCTCTTGAAGCCAATACGGAAGTAATGTAAACTGCAATTCCTCAACTGGCCACTAGAGACAGGCTCCAGAAGGAAGCAGAATCTCATTGAGCTCCATGTTAAAATGCCCATCTTTACAGCAGAATAACACGTTTATAGCCTGGTAAAAAAAAAATTTAATTGAAATTTTTCTGATAAAAAATTAAATGTGCTTTAAATAAATCCCAAATTTGCTCTGGTAGTTTGTAGGGCTGCAATATATTAAGAAATACTACATTTTAATATTTCACATATAAATAAAAAAAAAGGAGTTTAAGAAAATGTATACAATTATTTACTTTACATGTACACTGTACAAATACAATACTAATAATTCTGTTTTATGAAGCATTCTATTAACCTGGGAAGATGGATGTCGTAGCTGGGAATGACATCACACCCAATTTGAGAGTCAGAAAACGAAGATGGACGTGCTCGTCCAGGCAAGCCTTTGTTGTGCTTGATCTTGATTTGCTCTTGTGGAATGCAAATGGCATTTTGCACAGATAACGCTGAAATATCATAGATAGTAATGTGTGCACCACTGAGTTTATTGCGACGCAGACAACAGAAGTGCTAATAAACAATATATTACAACTGTTTCACTACAGGTGATTCGATTCTGAGTTTCCCAGTCGCAACTCCAACTTGAGTGGGCATTCCAGTTAAAAGGTCCTTATGGGAACTAGGAATTTCCCACTTCTGAGGACAAATGAAACGGACCATCAAACTTTTATTTTGACAGAAAACAACAGGGACCCCTTAAAGCTTCTCTTCTGTTAAAGGGTTACTTCAGCGATTAGCATAATAGCTTTGTATCAGTAGAAACCATGGATTATATCCAAATGATTGTGCTGATCCAGTAATCTAGTAGCGGTGGCTTTGGGAATTAGGAGTGGGGCAGCGAAGCATTCTGGGAATTGTTGTCTTTCATCCCCATGAGACAAAAATACATTTCCTGTCTTTTCTCAGTCTAGAAGTCACCAAATTCAAAAATATTTTCATTTTTCTACTACATTAATGACCCAGTTTAAATACAGATTCATCTTCCCAGTGCTGAAGTACCACTTTAAAGCAATTCTCCTTACAAGTTTGGGAAGTTGGTTGGTGCATGTCTTCCCAAAAGTGCGTTAAAGTGACCCAAGCTCAGAGCAGATGCAGAGCCGTGTGGTTTTGCTGTTATTTTAATTTATCATGCAACCCTATAACATCCAGTACTTTCGGAAAAACAAACAAAAATTAAAGCTGCGAGCAGCGATGACGGGCCCAAGCCGGTGGCACCGCCACCCCGGTGGCATCAGCTTAACTGTGCACAGCAGGCCAATAGGCATTTAATATGGGAAAAAATAAATAAAGGGACTATGTCAAAGTCAATTGAATTCACCTCATTAACTGCAGCAACTGGTGCTGCTATGACCAGGAACCACAACACTCACATCTCTGAGATCAATTACATTTTATTCATTAATTTTATGTCAGATGACGTCAAATGTCAATTTCAAATGAGTGCAGAATACTGTCCAAATGCTGAAGTTGTATTATCCTTACACTTCTCTTAAAAATAAATTAAGCCAAATCACAGAGACCGCAACAATGATTTTAATATCAGTGTCAGGTAAGAGTAATATGCGTGCATAAAATTTATGGAATTATTTTATCATTAAATAATTAGTTTAAAGAGGTGTCATACGTGATCTTTGCAAACACAGCACATGACCTTCTTTAAAGCCCATGTTATAGAAAACAATTAAAAGTATTGGGACATCACTTTCAATTATGTGCAAATATATTTTTTTGCAGCTCAAAATTTTGTAAGTTCAGAAGACCAGTATTTAATTAAAGATATAATATATGTTTTTGTTTTTTACTTATTTTTCACAATAAAGTGATATATATTTGTGATAGCCTATGATATGAAAGGGTTAAATTATGAAAACACAAGAGAAAAGGTGACACACACACAGAGTGAGAGAGACCCCCTCCACACACACACACACACACACACACACACACACACACACACACACACACACACACACACACACACACACACACACACACACACACACACACACACATAGTGATCCTAAGAGAGGGAGAGGGAGGGGGGAGGGGGAATGACAGACACAAAATCTAAACAGTGAGAGATCATTGTTTTTATTTCACTGTCTGAAAACACTGTTTTGCAATAACAACAATAGTTTTATCTTCAAAACAGTGTTCCCTAGGACATATCCAACCTGGTTACTAAATAAGGCTACACTTCCAACTTCTGGTTATTCTATATACCGGTAGCTCATTGGTTATCATTTTTGTCCTTAAACATTAATCTTCTCATTTTTAAGTTACACACACCAATTACTTTTTGTTGAAAAAGACAATTAAATGTGTTTTTTCCTTTGTTAGTAATTTTTTTAAATATTTATATGTTTAATAATTATTTGTATTAACACAATTATTTAACTAATTATATAAAACAATATTGTCAATGCCCTACAAATAAACTGGTTTTATACATTTATTTTTTTATTCAAACCCAGAATAATATGTTTTATCCTTTAATGCAGGCCAAAGCACAGCATTGAGAGGTAATCTTTTTAGCGCACACGCACGCACACACACACACACACACACACACACACACACACACACACACACACACACACACACACACACACACACACACACACACACACACACACACACACACACACTCATGTCTGGTTCACTATCTTTCTGGGGACTCATAGACGTAATGGTTTTTATGCTTTACAAACCATATATTCTGTCCTCCTGCCCCTACCCCTAAACCTTCCCATTTCACAAAACTTTCTGCATTTTTACATTTTCAAAAGAACTCATTCTGTATGATTTATAAGCTTTTGTACCCATTGGGACCTCAATTTAGGCCCCTACAGTGACATGTGTCCCCATGAGTCTGTGTGCATTCAGGTTGAAGTCCCCACCAGGCTAGAACAACACACACACACACACACACACACACACACACAGTAGTAATGCTGAAGTATGCTGCAGGCAACTCAAATCAGCTCAGCCCATCCCCCCATCCACAACACCCCCCTTCACCCCCCCACCCCTGCCCCTGCCCCTCACACACACACACACACACACTCATGTCTGGTTCACTATCTTTTTCTGGGGACTCACCATAGATGTAATGGTTTTTATGCTGTACAAACCATATATTCTGTCCTCATACACTGCTCCTACCCCTAAACCTACCCATCACACAACTTTCTGCATTTTCACCTTTTCAAAAGAACTCATTCTGTCTGATTTATGAGCTTTTGTACCCATTGGGAAGTCCCCATGAGTCTGTGTGCATTCAGGTTTAAGTCCCCACCAGGCTAGAAAACCATTCACACACACACACAGAGGTAAGGTTTTTTTGCTTGAAAACTTATACAATATTGCCCTCTACTGGTCATTTAAGTGAGAGCATAAGTGTTGAAAAAAAAAACAAAAAAAAAAACAGTGTGATATAGAGAATAACCAGCAGGTGGGAGTATAGCCTTATTTATGAACCAGGCACTTGTGTTCTTATTTTGTGTTTTTTAGGCTTTTGCTACGGGACCACCGTTTGAGATATCCAATAACCGTTCGCATTTTAGCATCTTCTGTATATTTACTTCATGTTGTCCGAGTTTGGAGGAGATTGAATGAATCGCTTTTGAGGAGAAGGTAAAAACTCAGAGCTCGCTTTGCCACTTCTTGTTATCTTCCAACCAAATTATCTGACTTCCTGTTGGTCAGAGCTAATGACTGTAAATTAGAAAGTTGTCCGGCTCGAAATGTACAATATATATACCGAGTTTGGTGAATGTAGATAAAACTAACCCCCCCACTTTGGACAAAAGTGACACACTTCCTGCTGCCAGTTGGTGGCGCTATAACTTTGACTCACAAAAGTCATATCCATGTGATCGGCCTCTTACAACGAACACACAGCTGAAGTTTCATCAAAATGAATTAATGTATGCAAAAGTTATAACACACTTCCTGTTTCCCTTTTCTCGCCATAAATTTGTCTCTTCGCCACGGCCAAACCGTTTGAGGTATCAAAAAGTTGCTCGCAATTTAGCATCCTCAGTGTCTTGACTTCATGCTGAACGAGTTTGGTGCTGATCGGGTGAATCGTCTAGGAGGAGTATCGCAAATTCCAGAGCATGCGTTTTCCGAACAACCCATAATAGCTCACTTCCTGTTGGGCTGACACATAACTTAGAGCACGAAAGTTGTTCGGCCCGATGAACTCTATATGTGTACCGAGTTTCATATGTGTACGTGAAAGTGTGTTTCATTTATAGACCACGTTTTCAGACCCCACTTTAGGGGGCGCTGTCGAGCCCCCCTGCCACGCCCGGGTCCCAGCCTCAGCCCGGCCCTGATGGCCGCGCATTCTGATGCGTGTGCAAAGTTTCAAGAGTTTTCGAGCATGGGAAGGGCCCCCAAAATGCCCAAATAGTCGGGTTAAAATAATAATAATAATAATAATTAAAGCTGCGAGCAGCGATGACGGGCCCAAGCCGGTGGCACCGCCACCCTGGTGGCATCAGTTTAACTGTGCACAGCAGGCCAATAGGCATTTAATATGGGAAAAAATAAATAAAGGGACTATGTCAAAGTCATTTGAATTCACCTCATTAACTGCAGCAACTGGTGCCGCTATGACCAGGAACCACAACACTCACATCTATGAGATAAAATTACATTTTTAGGGCCCAAGCCCTGAAAGGGCGCAGAGCCCTATTGTTCTTCTAAGGATTATTATTAGGGCCCAAGCCCTGAAAGGGCGAAGAGCCCTATTGTTCTTCTAAGGATTATTATTATTATTATTATCTTTTCGCCTTTTGGGCATTTTTGGGGCCCTTCCCATGCTCGAAAACTCTTGAAACTTTGCACACGCATCGGAATGCGCGGCCAACAGGGTCTGGCAGAGGCCTTTGACCCGGGCGTGGCAGGGGGGCTCAACAGCGCCCCCTTGAAAAACTGGGTCTATATATTAAACACACTTGCACGTACATGTATGAAACTCGGTACACTTATAGATCTCATCGGGCCAAACAACTTCCGCACTCATAGTCATAAGCTTCGCCCAACAGGAAGTGAGCTATTATTGGTTGTTCGGAAAACACATGCTCTGGAATTTGCGATACTCCTCCTAGACGATTCACCCGATCAGCACCAAACTCGGTCAGCATGAAGTCAAGACATTGAGGATGCTAAATTGCGAGCAACTTTTTGATAACTCAAACGGTTTGGCCGTGGCAAAGAGATGAATTTATGGCGAGAAAAGGGAAACAGGAAGTGTGTTATAACTTTTGCATACATTAATTAATTTTGATGAAACTTCAGCTGTGTGTTCGTTATAAGAGGCCGATCACATGGATATGACTTTTGTGAGTCAAAGTTATAGCGCCACCAACTGGCAGTGGGAAGTGTCACTTTTGTCCAAAGCGGGGGGTTAGTTTTATCTACATTCACCAAACTCGGTATATATATTGTACTTTTCGAGCCGGACAACTTTCTAATTTACAGTCATTAGCTCTGACCAACAGGAAGTCAGATAATTTGGTTGGAAGATAACACAAAGTGGAAAGCGAGCTCTGAGTTTTTACCTTCTCCTCAAAAGCGATTCATTCAATCTCCTCCAAACTCGGACAACATGAAGTAAATATACAGAAGATGCTAAAATGCGAACGGTTATTGGATATCTCAAACGGTGTTCCCGTAGCAAAAGCCTAAAAAACACAAAATAAGCACACAAGTGCCTGGTTCATAAATAAGGCTATACTCCCACCTGCTGGTTATTCTATATATCACACTGGCTGTTTTTCTGTTTTTTTTTCCTGTTTTTTCAACACTTATACTCTCCCTTAAATGACCAGTAGAGGGCAATATTGTATAAGTTTTCAAGCAAAAAACCTTGCCTGTGTGTGTGTGTGTGAATGGTTTTCTAGTCTGGTGGGGACTTAAACCTGAATGCACACAGACTCATGGGGACTTCCCAATGGGTACAAAAGCTTATAAATCATACAGAATGAGTTCTTTTGAGGAAAGTTTTGTGTGATGGGTAGGTTTAGGGGCAGGAGCAGTGTAGGAGGACAGAATATATGGTTTGTACAGCATAAAAACCATTACGTCTATGAGTCCCCAGAAAGATAGTGAACCAGACATGAGTGTGTGTATGTGTGTGTGTTTGTGGGTGGGTGTGTGTGTTGTGGATGGGGGATGGTGGATGGGCTTAACTGATAAGAGTTGCCTGCAGCATACTTCAGCATTACTACTGTGTGTGTGTGTGTGTGTGTGTGTGTGTGTGTGTGTGTGTGTGTGTGTGTGTGTGTGTGTGTGTGTGTGTGTGTGTGTGTGTGTGTGCGTGTGTGTGTGTTCTTTTTTTTAGCCTGGTGGGGACTTCAACCTGAATGCACACAGACTCATGGGGACACGTGTCACTGATTTATACAGTGTGTGTGTGTGTGTGTGTGTGTGTGTGTGTGTGTGTGTGTGTGTGTGTGTGTGAGCCACTCTTCTGTCTAAAAAGATTACCTCCCAATGCTGTGCTTTGGCCTGCATTAAAGGATAAAACATTTTATTCTGGGTTTGAATAAAAAAAATAATGTATAAAACCAGTTTATTTGTAGGGCTTTGACAATATTGTTTTATATAATTAGTTAAATAATTGTGTTAATACAAATAAATATTAATAGAAAAATATAAATATAAAAAAACATTACTAACAAAAGAAAAAAACACATTTAATTGTCTTTTGAAACTTTTCCCCACAGTTTAGACTTTACTATTATTGTTTTGCTGAAAATCATGTTTAATCTAAATCTCACTTTGCCTCTCTCTCTCTCTCTCTCTCTCTCTCTCTCTCTCTCTCTCTCTCTCTGTGTGTGTGTGTGTGTGTGTGTGTGTGTGTGTGTGTGTTTGTAGGGGGATGGTGCCAGCTTCATTTTGATTGTGAAAAGATTAGCTCATTGCTGTGTGCTTTGGCAAGCATTAAAGGATAAAAAAATATATTATTCTGGGTTACAATAAAATTATAGAACCAGTTAATTTGTAACAATAGAAAAAACACATTTGAGTTTCCTTTTCAAACAATGAAGTTTGTGTAACCTAAGCAGATTAATGCCTTTTATTTGTGGACGAAAATGAGAGCAAATGATATAGAATAACAAGAAGGTGGGAGTATAGCCTTAGTTATGAACCAGGTTGGATATGTCCTTGAGAACACAGTTTTAAACATAAAACTATTGTTATTGCAAAACAGTGTTTCCAGACAGTGAAGAAGAAAAAAAAAACTTTCTCCCACTGTTTAGATTATTATTTTTTTGTTTCTTTCAAATCTTGTTTCTTTCGGAATTAGACTCTGTCTCTCTGTCTGTCGTTCCCCTCCCCCCTCACTCTCCCTCTCTGAATTTCACTCTGTTTGGGTTGTTTGTGTGTGTGTGTGTGTGTGTGTGTGTGTGTGTGTGTGTGTGTGTGTGTGTGTGTGTGTGTGTGTGTGTGTGTGTGTGTGTGTGTGTCACCTTGTCTCTTGATTGTCATAATTTAAACCTTCATATCACAAATAACTATCACTTTAGTGTGAAAAATAAGTTTAAAAAAAAACAAAAAATATACTATATCTTTAATTAAATACTGGCCTTTTGAACTTACAACATTTTGAGCTGCAAAATATACATTTGCACATAATTGAAAGTGACCCATTATATCCTAATACATAAAAAAAAAAAATCTATATTTAAATTTCATAATAGGTGTGGCTTGTGGTCATAGGGGTACCAGCTGCCGTGATACATGTGGCATATTAGAGCAATTTTCAAATATTCTCCTGTTTAAATGCATATTGCCTGTCGTGCACATTCTCAGCGGTATAAAAACATGCTGCATGTTTTAGAGAGGTCGACTTTGACCAGTAAATATGGCATATTCAGATGACTTTGATATCGTTATTTTAAATTTAATTACATTTAAACATTTAAAAGTGGCTGTTTATAATACACTTCCATAAAATGTATGCAGTCATATTCCTCTTACCTGACACTGATATTAAAATAATTTTTGCGGTTTCTGTGATTTGGCTTTATTTTTTTTATTTATTTTTTTTTTAAAATATTGAATGCCACACATATTGAAATAAAAACAAGCATGCTTTTTGCTGCATAAAATTGGTGAACAATCACAAGCTACGGTAGGTCAAAAACACATAAAGAGAAGTGTAAGGATAATACAACTTCAGCATTTGGACAGTGTTCTGCACTCATTTTGAAATTGACATTTGACATCATCTGACATAAAATTAATGAATAAAATGTAATTGATCTCAGAGATGTGACTGTTGTGGTTCCTGGTTATAGCAGCACCAGTTGCTGCAGTTAATGAGGTGAATTCAAATGACTTTGACATAGTCCCTTTATTTATTTTTTCCCATATTAAATGCCTATTGCCTGCTGTGCACAGTTAAGCTGATGCCACCGGGGTGGCGGTGCCCCCGGCTTGGGCCCGTCATCGCTGCTCGCAGCTTTAATTATTATTATTATTATTATTTTAACCCGACTATTTGGGCATTTTTGGGGCCCTTCCCATGCTCGAAAACTCTTGAAACTTTGCACACGCATCAGAATGCGCGGCCATCAGGGCCGGGCTGAGGCTGGGACCCGGGCGTGGCAGGGGGGCTCGACAGCGCCCCCTAAAGTGGGGTCTGAAAACATGGTCTATAAATCAAACACACTTGCACGTACATATATGAAACTCGGTACACATATAGAGCTCATCGGGCCGAACAACTTTCGTGCTCTAAGTTATGTGTCAGCCCAACAGGAAGTGAGCTATCATGGGTTGTTCGGAAAACGCATGCTGTGGAATTTGCGATACTCCTCCTAGACGATTTACCCGATCAGCACCAAACTCAGTCAGCATGAAGTCAAGACATTGAGGATGCTAAATTGCAAGCAACTTTTTGATATCTCAAACGGTTTGGCCGTGGCGAAGAGACGAATTTATGGCGAGAAAAAGGAAACAGGAAGTGTGTTATAACTTTTGCATACATTAATTCATTTTGATGAAACTTCAGCTGTGTGTTCGTTGTAAGAGGACGATCACATGGATATGACTTTTGTGAGTCAAAGTTATAGCGCCACCAACTGGCAGCAGGAAGTGTCACTTTTGTCCAAAGTGGGGGGTTAGTTTTATCTGCAGTCACCAAACTCGGTATATATATTGTACTTTTCGAGCTGGACAACTTTCTAATTTACAGTCATTAGCTCTGACCAACAGGAAGTCAGATAATTTGGTTGGAAGATAACACAAAGTGGAAAGCGAGCTCTGAGTTTTTACCTTCTCCTCAAAAGCGATTCATTCAATCTCCTCCAAACTCAGACAACATGAAGTAAATATACAGAAGATGCTAAAATGCGAACGGTTATTGGATATCTCAAACGGTTTTCCCTTAGTAAAAGCCTAAAAAAGACCAAATTGGGACACAAGTAATGGTTCATAAATAAGGCTATACTCCCACCTGCTGGTTATTCTATATATCACACTGTGTTTTTTTCTGTTTTTTTTCTTCTGTTTTTTCAACACTTATGCACTCCCTTAAATGACCAGTAGAGGGCAATATTGTATAAGTTTTCAAGCAAAAAAACCTTGCCTCTGTGTGTGTGTGTGAATGGTTTTCTAGCCTGGTGGGGACTTAAACCTGAATGCACACAGACTCATGGGGACTTCCTAATGGGTACAAAAGCTTATAAATCAGACAGAATGAGTTCTTTTGAAAATGTAAAAATGCAGAAAGTTTTGTGTGATGGGTTGGTTTAGGGGCAGGGGCAGTGTAGGGGGACAGAATATGGTTTGTACAGCATAAAAACCATTATGTCTATGCTGAGTCCCCAAAAAGATAGTGAACCAGACATGAGTGTGTGTGTGTATGTGTGTGTGTGTGTGTGTGTGGGTGGGTTTGTGTGTGTGTGTGTGTGTGTGTGTGTGTGTGTGTGTGTGTGTGTGTGTGTGTCTGTGTTGTGGATGGGGGATGGTGGATTGGCTTAACTGATAAAAGTTGCCTGCAGCATACTTCAGCATTACTACTGTGTGTGTGTGTGTGTGTGTGTGTGTGTGTGTGTGTGTGTGTGTGTGTGTGTGTGTGTGTGTGTGTGTGTGTGTGTGTGTGTTCTTTTTAGCCTGGTGGGGACTTCAACCTGAATGCACACAGACTCATGGGGACACGTGTCACTGATTTCTACAGTGTGTGTGTGTGTGTGTGTGTGTGTGTGTGAGAGCCACTCTTCTGTCTAAAAAGATTACCTCTCAATACTGTGCTTTGGCCTGCATTAAAGGATTAAACACATTATTCTGGGTTTGAATAAAAAAATTAATGTATAAAACCAGTTTATTTGTAGGGCATTGACAATATTGTTTTATATAATTAGTTAAATAATTGTGTTAATACAAATAATTATTAATAAAAATATATAAATATAAAAAAAAACATTACTAACAAAAGAAAAAACACATTTTATTGTCTTTAAAAAAATAAAATAAAAATAAGTAGTGTGTGTAACTTAAAAAATGAGAAGATTAATGCCTTTTGTTTAAGAACAAAAAAAAGAGGACCAATGATCTACCGGTATATAGAATAACCAGAAGGTGGAAGTGTAGCCTTATTTAGTAACCAGTTTGGATATGTCCTAGGGAACACTGTTTTGAAGATAAAACTATTGTTGTTATTGCAAAACAGTGTTTTCAGACAGTGAAATAAAAACAATGTTCTCTCACTGTTTAGATTTTGTGTCTGTCATTCCCCTCCCCCCTCACTCTCCCTCTCTCAGGATCACTCTGTGTGTGTGTGCGTGTGTGTGTGTGTGTGTGCGTGTGTGTGTGTGTGTTTGTGTGTGTAGGGGGTCTCTCACTCTGTGTGTGTGTCACCTTGTCTCTTGTTTTTCATAATTTAACCCTTTCATACCATAGGCTATCACAAATATCTATCACTTTATTGTGAAAAATAAGTAAAAAAAAAAAACATATATTATATCATTAATTAAATACTGGTCTTCTAAACTTACAAAATTTTGAGCTGCAAAAAATACATTTGCTCATAATTGAAAGTGATATCCTAATACTTTTAATTGTTTTCTATAACATGGGCTTTAAAGAAGGTCATGTGCTGTGTTTGCAAAGATCACGTATGACACCTCTTTAAACTAATTATTTATTAATAGAATTCAAATGAATTAAAAAATTAAATTTCACATGATTTTATAAAAGTGGCTGTTTATAATAAACTTCCATAAATTATATGCACGCATATTACTCTTACCTGACACTGATATTAAAATCATTGTTGCGGTCTCTGTGATTTGGCCTAATTTATTTTTAAGAGAAGTGTAAGGATAATATAACTTCAGCATTTGGACAGTATTCTGCACTCATTTTGAAATTGACATTTGACATCACCTGACATAAAATTAATGAATAAAATGTAATTGATCTCAGAGATGTGAGTTTTGTGGTTCCTGGTCATAGCAGCACCAGTTGCTGCAGTTAATGAGGTGAATTCAAATGACTTTGACAAAGTCCCTTTATTTATTTTTTCCCATATTAAATGCCTATTGGCCTGCTGTGCACAGTTAAGCTGATGCCACCGGGGTGGCGGTGCCCCCGGCTTGGGCCCGTCATCGCTGCTCGCAGCTTTAATATTCATTAATTTTATGTCAGATGACGTCAAATGTCAATTTCAAAATGAGTGCAGAATACTGTCCAAATGCTGAAGTTGTATTATCCTTACACTTCTCTTAAAAATAAATTAAGCCAAATCACAGAGACCGCAACAATGATTTTAATATCAGTGTCAGGTAAGAGTAATATCCGTGCATAAAATTTATGGAAGTTTATTATAAACAGCCACTTTTATAAGATCATGTGAAAAAAATTTTTTTATCCATTTGAATTCTATCAATAAATAATTAGTTTAAAGAGGTGTCATACATGATCTTTGCAAACACAGCACATGACCTTCTTTAAAGCCCATGTTATAGAAAAGTATTTAGGATATCACTTTCAATTATGTGCAAATGTATTTTTTGCAGCTCAAAATTTTGTAAGTTCACAAGACCAGTATTTAATTAAAGATATAATATATGTTTTTGTTTTACTTATTTTTCACAATAAAGTGATAGATATTTGTGATAGCCTATGATATGAAAGGGTTAAATTATGAAAAAACAAGAGACAAGGTGACACACACACAGAGAGAGAGAGTGAGAGAGACCCCCCCCCCCCCCCACACACACACACAGAGTGAGAGAGATCCCCTCCACACACACACACATAGAGTGATCCTGAGAGGGGGGGGGGGGGTGACAGAGACACAAAATCAAACCAATAGCTTATTGGTTCTCATTTTTGTCCTTAAACAAAAGGCATTAATCTTCTAATTTTTAAGTTACACTACTTTTTTTTTTTTTAAAGACACTCAAATGTGTTTTTTCCTTTGTTAGTAATGTTTTTTTATATTTATATATTTTTTATTAATAATTATTTGTATTTACACAAATATTTAGCTAATTATATAAAACAATATTGTCAATGCCCTACAAATAAACTGGTTTTATACATTTATTTTTTTATTCAAACCCAGAATAATATGTTTTATCCTTTAATGCAGGCCAAAGCACAGCATTGAGAGGTAATCTTTTTAGACAGAAGAGTGGCACACACACACAGACACACACACACACACACACACTGTAGAAATCAGTGACACATGTCCCCATGAGTCTGTGTGCATTCAGGTTGAAGTCCCCACCAGGCTAGAAAAAAATAACACACACACATACACACACACACACACACACACACACACGCACACACACGCACACACACGCACACACACGCACACACACACACACAGTAGTAATGCTGAAGTATGCTGCAGGCAACCCTTATAAGCTCAGCCCATCCCCCCGATCCCCCCCCCCCCTCCTCCCAACACACACACACACACACACAGACTCATGCCTGGTTCACTCTTTTTGGGGACTCAAGCATAGACGTAATGGTTTTTATGCTGTACAAACCATATATTCTGTCCTCCTACACTGCCCCTCACAGGAAACTTTCTGCATTTTCACATTTTCAAAGTAACTCATTCTGTCTGATTTATAAGCTTTTGTACCCACTGGGACGTCCCCATGAGTCTGTGTGCATTCAGGTTTTAGTCCCCACCAGGCTAGAAAACCATTCACACACACACACACAGAGGCAAGGTTTTTTGCTTGAAAACTTATACAATATTGCCCTCTACTGGTCATTTAAGGGAGAGCATAAGTGTTGAAAAAACAAAAAACAAAAAAACCAGTGTGATATGTAGAATAACCAGCAGGTGGGAGTATAGCCTTATTTATGAACCAGGCACGTGTGTGCTTATTTTGTGTTTTTTAGGCTTATGCTAAGGGAAAACCGTTTGAGATATCCAATAACCGTTCGCATTTTCGCATCTTCTGTATATTTACTTCATGTTGTCCGAGTTTGGAGGAGATTGAATGAATCGCTTTTGAGGAGAAGGTAAAAACTCAGAGCTCGCTTTCCACTTTGTGTTATCTTCCAACCAAATTATCTGACTTCCTGTTGGTCAGAGCTAATGACTGTAAATTAGAAAGTTGTCCGGCTCGAAAAGTACAATATATATACCGAGTTTGGTGAATGTAGATAAAACTAACCCCCCGCTTTGGACAAAAGTGACACTTCCTGCTGCCAGTTGGTGGCGCTATAACTTTGACTCACAAAAGTCATATCCATGTGATCGGCCTCTTATAACGAACACACAGCTGAAGTTTCATCAAAATGAATTAATGTATGCAAAAGTTATAACACACTTCCTGTTTCCCTTTTCTCGCCATAAATTCGTCTCTTCGCCACGGCCAAACCGTTTGAGATATCAGAAAGTCGCTTGCATTTTAGCATCCTCAGTGTCTTGACTTCATGCTGACCGAGTTTGGTGCTGATCGGGTGAATCGTCTAGGAGGAGTATCGCAAATTCCAGAGCGTGCGTTTTCCGAACAACCCATAATAGCTCACTTCCTGTTGGGCTGACGCATAACTTAGAGCACGAAAGTTGTTTGGCCCGATGAGCTCTATATGTGTACCGAGTTTCATATATGTACGTGAAAGTGTGTTTGATTTATAGACCACGTTTTCAGACCCCACTTTAGGGGGCGCTGTCGAGCCCCACTGCCACGCCCGGGTCCCAGCCTTAGCCCGGCCCTGATGGCCGCGCATTCTGATGCGTGTGCAAAGTTTCAAGAGTTTTCGAGCATGGGAAGCGCCTCGAAAATGCCCAAATAGTCGGGTTAAAATAATAATAATAATAATAATTAAAGCTGCGAGCAGCGATGACGGGCCCAAGCCGGGGGCACCGCCACCCCGGTGGCATCAGCTTAACTGTGCGCAGCAGGCCAATAGGCATTTAATATGGGAAAAAATAAATAATGGGACTATGTCAAAGTCATTTGAATTCACCTCATTAACTTCAGCAATTGGTGCTGCTATGACCAGGAACCACAACAGTCACATCTCTGAGATCAATTACATTTTATCCATTAATTTTATGTCAGATGATGTCAAATGTCAATTTCAAAATGAGTGCAGAATACTGTCCAAATGCTGAAGTTGTATTATCCTCACACTTCTCTTAAAAATAAATTAAGCCAAATCACAGAGACCGCAACAATGATTTTAATATCAGTGTCAGGTAAGAGTAATATGCGTGCATATTATTTATGGAAGTTTATAATAAACAGCCACTTTTATAAAATCATGTGAAATTTAATTTTTTAATCCATTTGAATTCTATCAATAAATAATTAGTTTAAAGAGGTGTCATACGTGATCTTTGCAAACACAGCACATGACCTTCTTTAAAGCCAATGTTAAAGACAACAATTAAAAGTATTAGGATATCACTTTCAATTATGTGCAAATGTATTTTTTGCAGCTCAAAATATTGTAAGTTCAGAAGACCAGTATTATATATATAATACATTTTTTTAAACTTATTTTTCACAATAAAGTCATAGATATTGCTGATAGCAATTATGATATGAAAGGGTTAAATTATGAAAAACAAGAGAGAAGGTGACACAGACAGAGTGAGAGAGACCCCCTCCACACACACACACACACACACACACACACACACACATACACACACACACACACACAGAGTGATCCTGAGGAGGGGGGGGGGGGGGGTAACTAATTATATAAAACAATATTGTCAATGCCCTACAAATAAACTGGTTTTATACATTTATTTTTTTATTCAAACCCAGAATAATATGTTTAATCCTTTAATGCAGGCCAAAGCACAGCATTGAGAGGTAATTGTTTTAGACAGAAGAGTGGCTCACACACACACACACACACACACACACACACACACACACACAGTAGAAATCAGTGACACGTGTCCCCATGAGTCTGTGTGCATTCAGGTTGAAGTCCCCACCAGGCTAGAAAAAATAACACACACACACACACACACACACACACACACACACACACACACACACACAAGTAATGCTGAAGTATGCTGCAGGCAACCCTTATCAGCTAAGCTCAGCCCATCCACCATCCCCCCCCCCTCCCAACACACACACACACACACACACACACACACACACACACACACACACACACACACACACACACACACACACACACACACACACACACACACACTCATATCTGGTTCACTATCTTTTTGGGGACTCACCATAGACGTAATGGTTTTTATGCTGTACAAAACATTAATTCTGTCCCCCTACACTGCCCCTGCCCCTAAACCTACCCATCACACAACTTTCTGCATTTTCACCTTTTCAAAGTAACTCATTCTGTCTGATTTATAAGTTTTTTAAACCCATTGGGAAGTCCCCATGAGTCTGTGTGCATTCAGGTTTAAGTCCCCACCAGGCTAGAAAACCATTCACACACACACACAGAGGCAAGGTTTTTTTGCTTGAAAACTTATACAATATTGTCCTCTACTGGACATTTAAAGGAGAGCATGTTTTGAAAAAAAACAAAAAAAAAAACAGTGTGATATATAGAATAACCAGCAGGTGGGAGTATAGCCTTATTTATGAACCAGGCACTTGTGTTCTTATTTTGTGTTTTTTAGGCTTTTGCTACGGGACCACCGTTTGAGATATCCAATAACCGTTCGCATTTTAGCATCTTCTGTATATTTACTTCATGTTGTCCGAGTTTGGAGGAGATTGAATGAATCGCTTTTGAGGAGAGGGTAAAAACTCAGAGCTCGTTTTCGACTTCTTGTTATCTTCCAACCAAATTATCTGACTTCCTGTTGGTCAGAGCTAATGACTGTAAATGAGAAAGTTGTCCGGCTCGAAAAGTACAATATATATACCGAGTTTGGTGAATGTAGATAAAACTAACCCCCCACTTTGGACAAAAGTGACACTTCCTGCTGCCAGTTGGTGGCGCTATAACTTTGACTCACAAAAGTCATATCCATGTGATCGGCCTCTTACAACGAACACACAGCTGAAGTTTCATCAAAATGAATTAATGTATGCAAAAGTTATAACACACTTCCTGTTTCCCTTTTCTCGCCATAAATTCGTCTCTTCGCCACGGCCAAACCGTTTCAGATATCAAAAAGTTGCTCGCAATTTAGCATCCTCAGTGTCTTTACTTCCTGCTGACCGAGTTTGGTGCTGATCGGGTGAATCGTCTAGGAGGAGTATCGCAAATTCCAGAGCATGCGTTTTCCGAACAACCCATAATAGCTCACTTCCTGTTGGGCTGACACATAACTTAGAGCACGAAAGTTGTTTGGCCCGATGAGCTCTATATGTGTACCGAGTTTCATATATGTACGTGAAAGTGTGTTTGATTTATAGACCACGTTTTCAGACCCCACTTTAGGGGGCGCTGTTGAGCCCCCCTGCCACGCCCGGGTCCCAGCCTTAGCCCGGCCCTGATGGCCGCGCATTCTGATGCGTGTGCAAAGTTTCAAGAGTTTTCGAGCATGGGAAGGGCCCCAAAAATGCCCAAATAGTCGCGTAAAAAAATAATAAATAATAACAAAAAAAAATAATCCTTAGAAGAACAATAGGGCTCTGCGCCCTTTCAGGGCTTGGGCCCTAATTAAAGCTGCGAGCAGCGATGACGGGCCCAAGCCGGTGGCACCGCCACCCCGATGGCATCAGCTTAACTGTGCACTGCAGGCCAATAGGTAATTAATGGGAAAAAATAAATAAAGGGACTATGTCAAAGTCATTTGAATTCACCTCATTAACTGCAGCAACTGGTGCTGCTATGACCAGGAACCACAACAGTCACATCTATGAGATCAATTACATTTTATTCATTCATTTTATGTCAGGTGATGTCAAATGTCAATTTCAAAATGAGTGCAGAATACTGTCCAAATGCTGAAGTTGTATTATCCTTACACTTCTCTTAAAAATAAATTAAGCCAAATCACAGAGACCGCAACAATGATTTTAATATCAGTGTCAGGTAAGAGTAATATGCGTGCATATAATTTATGGAAGTTTATTATAAACAGCCACTTTTATAAGATCATGTGATTTTTTTTTTTTATCCATTTGAATTCTATCAATAAATAATTAGTTTAAAGAGGTGTCATATGTGATCTTTGCAAACACAGCGCATGACCCATGTTACAGAAAAAAATTAAAAAGTATTAGGATATCACTTTCAATTATGTGCAAATGTATTTTTTTGCAGCTCAAAATTTTGTAAGTTCAGAAGACCAGTATTTAATTAAAGATATAATATATGTTTTTGTTTTACAAATAGATATTTGTGATAGCCTATGATATGAAAGGGTTAAATTATGAAAAAACAAGAGGCAAGGCGACACACACACAGAGTGAGAGAGACCCCCTACACACACACACACACACACACACACGCACGCACACACACAGAGTGATCCTGAGAGAGGGAGAGGGGGGGTAATTTTTTTTATATTTATATTTTTTTAATTATAATTATTTGTATTACCACAATTATTTAACTAATTATATAAAACAATATTGTCAATGCCCTACAAATAAACTTGTTTTATACATTTATTTTTTTATTCAAACCCAGAATAATATGTTTAATCCTTTAATGCAGGCCAAAGCACAGCATTGAGAGGTAATCTTTTTAGACAGAAAAGTGTCTCTCTCTCTCTCTCTCTCTCTCTCTCTCTCTCTCTCTCTCTCTCTCTCTCTCTCTCTCTCTCTCTCTCACACACACACACACACACACACACACACACACACACACACACACACACACACACACACACAGACACAGACACACTGTAGTAAGCTGAAGGTAGAAATCAGCCCCCCCACCTCTCCACACACACACACACAAACATACAGTAGTAAGCTGCAGGTAGAAATCAGCCCCCCTCCCTCTCTCTCCACACACACACACACACACACACACACACACACACACACACACACACACACACACACACACACACACACACACACTGTAGTAAGCTGAAGGTAGAAATCAGCCCCCCTCCCTCTCTCTCCACACACACACACACACACACACACACACACACACACACACACGTCTGGTTCACTATCTTTTTGGGGACTCAGCATAGACGTAATGGTTTTTATGCTGTACAAACCATATATTCTGTCCTCCTACACTGCTCCTACCCCTAAACCTACCCATCACACAACTTTCTGCATTTTCACATTTTTAAAAGAACTCATTCTGTCTGATTTATAAGCTTTTGTACCCATTGGGAAGTCCCCATGAGTCTGTGTGCATTCAGGTTTAAGTCCCCACCAGGCTAGAAAACCATTCACACACACACACACACAGAGGCAAGTTTTTTTGCTTGAAAACTTATACAATATTGCCCTCTACTGGTCATTTAAGGGAGAGCATAAGTGCTGAAAAAACAGGGGAAAAAAAACAGAAAAAAAAGTGTGATTATATAGAATAACCAGCAGGTGGGAGTATAGCCTTATTTATGAACCAGGCACTTGTGTGCTTATTTTGTCTTTTTTAGGCTTTTGCTACGGGAAGACCGTTTGAGATATCCAATAACCGTTCGCATTTTAGCATCTTCCGTATATTTACTTCATGTTGTCCGAGTTTGGAGGAGATTGAATGAATCGCTTTTGAGGAGAAGGTAAAAACTCAGAGCTCACTTTCGACTTCTTGTTATCTTCCAACCAAATTATCTGACTTCCTGTTGGTCAGAGCTAATGACTGTAAATTAGAAAGTTGTCCGGCTCGAAAAGTACAATATATATACCGAGTTTGGTGAATGTAGATAAAACGAACCCCCCACTTTGGACAAAAGTGACACTTCCTGCTGCCAGTTGGTGGCGCTATAACTTTGACTCACAAAAGTCATATCCATGTGATCGGCCTCCTACAACGAACACACAGCTGAAGTTTCATCAAAATGAATTAATGTATGCAAAAGTTATAACACACTTCCTGTTTCCCTTTTCTCGCCATAAATTCATCTCTTCGCTACGGCCAAACCGTTTGAGATATCAAAAAGTTGCTCGCAATTTAGCATCCTCAGTGTCTTGACTTCATGCTGACCGAGTTTGGTGCTGATCGGATCAATCGTCTAGGAGGAGTATCGCAAATTCCAGAGCATGCGTTTTCCGAACAACCCATAATAGCTCACTTCCTGTTAGGCTGACACATAACTTAGAGCACGAAAGTTGTTCGGCCCGATGAGCTCTATATGTGTACCGAGTTTCATATATGTATGTTCAAACGTTTTTGATTTATGGACCAAGTCAAATATCGCATTCAAGGGGGCGCTGTCGAGCTCCCCTGCCACGCCCGGGTACCATCTATAGCCCGGCCCTGATGGCCGCGCATTCTGATGCGTGTGCAAAGTTTCAAGAGTTTTCGAGCATGGGAAGGGGCCCAAAAATGCCTGTATAGTCGTAAAAAAAAGAAAAAGAAAAAAAAAAAGAACTCTAAAGAAAACAATAGGGCTCTGCGCCCTTTCAGGGCTTGGGCCCTAATAATAATAATCCTTAGAAGAACAATAGGGCTCTGCGCCCTTTCAGGGCTTGGGCCCTAATAATAATAATCCTTAGAAGAACAATAGGGCTCTGCGCCCTTTCAGGGCTTGGGCCCTAAAAATCATCACAGACCCTTAAAACTCAGCTACTACTGACCTGAAGGGCATTGTAGAGCAGCTGATGTTCAAACTTCTTGATCCCCAGGATCTGCTGAAACATCTCATAAAGCTGCTCCTTGCTGAGGATGAGTTCGGACACAGCGCTGAAGGGCATGCGTCCCTGCGGCCGCCGCTGGTCCTCTTCTCCTTTGTAGATGGCGTCATATTTAGTGATCCAGGAGCTGAGGACAGTCTCTTTGCTCAAGCCGTCGATCTCGGGCAGGCTGCGCACCCGGCGCTCTATGTTCTTCTTGAAGACCTCGCGGAAGTCACTGGCAGAACAGCCTCCACTCTGGACCATGCGGGCCACTCGCTCGCTCTTCAGAAAGCCCTGTCGGAAGAAACGGACCGGGTGAATCCATCGCTACATTATGTTGAATACTGCAAAGCTTTTCATATCAAGTATTACTAAGAGATACTTTGAGATACTGAGATTATTAAGTCAATGTATTTGATCTGTGCATTAGTTCTTAAAGTGATAGCAGCCTAATATTTCAGCTGTTGTCTGTCATTAAGGACAAACAATAAACAATAAAGGATCATTGACTGAATGTGATCTTGATGAAAAAAGCTTTAATAAGGAATAATATATATATATATATATATATATATATATATATATATATATATATATATATATATATATATATATTTAATGTGTACAGCAAGAATAAATGTACTTATGTTATATATTTTACATTTGATTATTCCATTTTTTGTTGTAGTTGTAGGTTGTATTAATTATCCGAAATAGCACTGTTAGTACATCTTCCTGAAAACCTTTAACCAGTTTATTCTTTCTGTTTTGTTTATTTGTCTATTTTGTTTGTAATTAGTTTCTTTGTTCTTATGGTATTGTATTGACTATTTACTTGTCTTACATACTTATTTTACATTAATAACCTAGTATTAGTTTTTGCTAAAGCAGCAATAATTGTGAAATTTCACTGATATTTAAAATTATTCATATCGTGAAATAAAACTTATCGCCCACCAATAATTGTGTTAAATAAATGTGACTTTAAAATTAAACAAAATAATTGTGATATTCATCGCATAAAATGAATACACCCATGATATAAAGAAAATGTTTTTAATTTCTTAATTAAAATAAATGTTTGTTATTAGTGCCATCAAACGATTAAATCAAATTAAAATAAGTTTGTTTACATAATTACACACAGTACGCACACACACACACACACACACACACATATATATATATATATATATATTATGTAAATATAAATACACACACGCATGTATATATTTAAGAAAAATCTGTTTTGTTTATATATAAATATTTATATGCATACATAAAATAAATGATAGAGATATAAAATACTTGCAAATATATTTTATTCAAATATTCATCATAATTATTCACAGTACACACACATCTATATTATGTAAACACATAAACTATTATTTTGGATACAATTAATCGTGATTAATCAATTTGAAATCACTACGTAAATGACGGGGAAAATATATTTTTTTACAAAATAAATATTTTTTCATAAACAGAGTAAATTGAGTTTATTACTAGTATTTCTTAGTAAAATAATCAATAAGTCTCTTAAAATTTGAGTAAATGTGTGAAAATGTACACACATAAACAAAACAAAAAAAGTATATTTTCTTTGTGCAAAAATGTGTTAATATAAAACTTGTTTTTATGACATGGTGTGTTGATTAAAATGATTAAATGTAACTCCCGAAAAATGTAATAGTTTATAAAAAAATTATTCTGAAAATGTGTGCATTATACACACACCTTGAATGCAGCTCATACCAACATGAATACAAAAAGTACGTTTCTAAGAATTGGTCTTCCCCGCAAGTATTTTTTATTTTTTCTAAATATCCTATAATATCTTATTGTAACGACGTCAACAGTGTAAATTCCAGTATGGCCACAGCACCTACAACACAGATGACATACTTGTTTCCATAAATTTGTCATTATACGCACATTACAGACAAAAGAAACACAAAGAATTGAAAGAATCAAATGAATTGAAGTAACAAGCCGAAATTCTATTCAATTTAGAAAACACAATGATTCATGAGAGAGAGGAAAAGCCCCGCTGAGAGAGTAGAAAATCTGCACAGAAGACCATGAAAACACTTCACCACTTTTCAGTAATTTCATTCGGTGACCGTGTCTGGGGGAAACCGGAGTTGGTGATGCGCGACAGAAGCCGCAGATGGAGACGAATCGCAGCTCCTAACCGCGAGTAATGGAGCAGAACAAAGACACTTCAGCTGCCTCGTCTAAAGGAGGCGGGGGAATATACTGTATCTCTGTCGAAACTGCCATGATCTAGTGAGATGACAGAGATCAGTGTGCAACAGGAGGCAACACGGCAATCTCAGAGGGGAAATTCCACTTACATTGCCTTTGCTTGGACACCTGTGGAGATTGCACTGTTTTTTATTCAGATTTTAGGAGTGTTCATTTAGGTCCAGTTGACATGAGAATCAAATGGAACACATGCAAAACAAAAATATACCGCTAAAGGACATGAAAGAAAGGGCTTGAAATTTCTATCTTTGAAATTTTAAACGCACAAGTTCGTCCATCATTTGTTCCATTAAAGGGGTGGTTGCATGCGATTTCACTTTTTTAACTTTATTTAGCGTGTAATGTTGCTGCTGGAGGATAAACAGTATCTGCAAAGTTACAGCACTGAAAGCTCAATGCAAATGGAGATAGTCATGGCAGTGTATTGCCTACAAAAACGGCCGGTTTGGACTACAACGAGCTTCTTCCTGGGTTAGTGACATCATTAAAGGGTTAGTTCACCCAAAAATGAAATTTATGTAATTAATGACTCACCCTCATGTTGTTTCACACCCGTAAGACCTCCGTTCATCTTCGGAACACAGTTTAAGATATTTTATATTTAGTCCGAGTCCGAGAGCGTATCTAAATGTAGGCACACTATACTGTCCATGTCCAGAAAGGTAATAAAACATCATCACAGTAGTCCATATGTGACATCAGTTAGTTAATATAATCTCTTGAAGAATCCAAAATCGATTTTGGTCCAAGAATGACAAAAACTACGACTTTATTCAGCATTGTCTGCTCTTCCTTGTTTGTGTTCAAACCTCAAATAAAGATTCAAACGGTTATGAATCAGTGAATCGATCAATGATTCGGATCGCCAGTGTCAAGGGATTTCAGCAGTTTGGCAATCATGAATCAATGCACTGATTCACAACCGTTTGAACACAAACAAGGAAGAGAAGACAATGCTGAATAAAGTCGTAGTTTTTGTTATTTTTTGACCAAAACGTATTTTCGATGCTTCAAGAGATTCTAATTAACCAACTGATGTCACATATGGACTGCTGTGATGATGTTTTTATTCCCTTACTGGACATGGACGGTATAGTGTGCATACAACTTGGATAGGCTCTCGGACTAAATATAAAATATCTTAAACTGTGTTCCAAAGATGAAATGAGGTCTTACGGGTGTGAAACGACATTAGGGTGAGTCATTAATGACAACAGTTTCATTTAGGGGTGAACTAACCCTTTAACCCTTGCTAGACACCGCAGATGTGACTTCTGCCCATGATGGTAAGGGGCGTGGCGTTTCCGGACAACCGGTGCTTGGCACTTCAGCCAATAACAATACATTAAACTACATTTGGCCATCTAACCAATCTAAGACCATTGCGCTTTTCGGAGGGCTGGGCTTCATAGAAGCAGAGAGTGGGACAGTGGAGACAGTGGTGTGGAATAAAAGTAAAATATAAGAAAAATATGGTGCTTAAAAAAAAAGCATTAAGACATGTTATACTGCACCCCATAAACACAACCAATACTAGAAAAAAAAAAAACACGAAACCACCCCTTTAAAAGTTTATTCAAATAGTGGCCAAAAAACAACAATAATGGATATAATGGATATCTTGCAGTGCTTTTTAGAACCTGAACGAGCCAGTGAGTGAGTGGCTTACTTTCCTGCAGGGAAAATTAATAGCTTCTTCCTGCCTCAAAAAGGACATTCAGGTGAAGTGTCAGACAGGCAGGCATGCTGGGAGGACACAGGCCGACTCATTTCCTCTGTGCCATTTAGAAACTGAATCTAAGAAAATCATTCTGATGCAACTAGACAATTCAGGTTACCATATCGATTTACCGTAACCATGCCGTCCAGCAGAAAGATGCCACATAAAGATGGGAGAGCCAATCAAAAATAAAATGAAGGAAGTTATTCAATTCAAACAACAAAAAAACAGAAAAATCACTCACTGATCTTGACTGAACAACTTTTGTAGCTTTAATAAAGATTAATATACTTTTCATTTATAAAAAGAACAAACTATGCAGTGTTAGGGTTAAGGGTTGGAGATATATATATGTGTGTTTTTTTAAATTAGCAGTTAGGTTTGTACATATATTTGACCTAAACATTTTTATTATTTTAGTTTTTGGAATTAATGTTTTTTTATTTATTTCAAACATCTGATTGTCACTTTACAGAGGGATTTATTATTTAGTGTTACTTTTAACACAATTTTAAATATGGCTAAATAATATTTAAATATTCATATACCTATCTACCCATTTGGAAAGTGTTTTTAAATATATATATTGAATCCTTAATAGACATGATTAATTTGACAATAATTTCTGAAGTGTATTTATTATTTTATTAAAGCAATAAAGGAACTAAATGCCAAACAAGTCTCCTTGCTTGATTATAGCATTGAGAATGAAACCCATTAAATTCCCTATGCACTGTTTTACATGGAAAATACATGATAAATTCACATTGATTGACAGGCGACACCTAAAAAAAAAAAAAAAGTACTTGGTGTTACTTTAAATGCAGGAAACCTAGACAGCAAACTGTTTAAAAAAATATGTTTTTTAAATATTTTTTATTTTTTATATAGCACACATAAGACAACAGGCATTGCCCAAGGTGCTTCACAAATAGTATGGTAAAACACTTCATTTAAAAATGACATTCAAACAAACACTACAATATAAACAAAACACAAATAAACAACATTACAGCAGGACACAGCAACATACTAGATCACTTTCATCCAACGGGCCAGGCCACACTAGACTGATCCCCAAACAACAACTAAAAAGTAGGATTTCAACAATGATTTAAACATTGACATAAACTGCTGATCTGACTGAGTGCGGAAGATCATTCCACAGTTTAGGATCAACTCGAGAGAACGCTCTGTCACCCTTACATTTATAATTTGTTCTTAAAGTCACAAGGAGATTTTGATTTCCTGATCTCAGTGACCTGGACAGGATGTATAACGACAATAAAGGTAGACAGCAAACTGTGTTTCTGAAAGTTTTATTTCCTTAAATCTGTCCAAAATGTACCACACCACTATGTGTTGTCGATATATAAAAGTACACCTCTACAGACAGTTGCAATTACACAATGGTGTCCAATGCCTCCATTTTGTGGTGGTGAAAATGTCAAACATTATTACTAATGAATCGCCCACCAAGGGATTTCCTTTCTCCCTGCTGTTTGACTTAATTGGTGGTTTAAAATCTCATTCAATTATTTATAACCAACGGTGTGCAGAGCTGTGCTCCGTCTGCAGTGAAGAGATTAATAAGATACAGAACCATTTGTGTAATTAAAGCTAATATGAGGAATTAATCCTGGCAGAAGAATGAGGGAGAAAGTCGTAAGAAAAATCGTAGATTAACGCAGGAATTACGGCCGAACTGCCTCGCTAACAGCAGGGAGCAGGTTATGAAGGAAGACATGGAGATTATATTGGCATATTTGACTTCATAGGGGGCAGTGTGTCTGCCATTAACATGAGGAGGGGAGAGATTACTAGTGTGCGAGAGCGAGGAGGCTGGAGGGGGATTAATTAACAGAACAGGTTTAGCAATGCCAAACATTTTCATTTTTAAGAGGTGATTTAACAGGCATTATGTTAACAAGTTTTGAGCCTCATGTTAATTTTCACACCATTGCTCGCTACCAAAACCAAGTGAGTTGAGTAGATACTTATTTTGAATAAGTAATTAATTTATGGCTGCTAAAAAGTACGTAGTAATGTGTGCAGTATAAATATTATTTGGAAGTATTACATCCGCCTACCAGAGTCTGTTATGTCACTTCACTGCCATTAAATCCTCCCCCATGGCCTCATGCACGCGTCTGGGTACTTTTTGCTTACTCTTTTATGAGTATTGTAAATTTGGACACTGATCAAGCACAAGGGATTATGACCAAAATGACCCCTAATATTGCACTGGTCTCCCTTTTGCTGCCAAAACCGCCCTGACCCGTCGAGGCATGGATTCCATTAGACCCCTGAAGGTGTTCTGTGGAACCAATATCTTAGAAGCAGATCCTTTAAGTCCTGTAAGTTGCAAGGTGGGGTTTAATGGTTCGGACTTGTTTGTTCAGCACATCCCACAGATGCTCAGTTGGATTGAGATCTGGGGAATTTGGGGGGCAAGTCAACACCTCAAACTGGTGCTCCTCAAACCATTCATGAACCAGTTCTGCTTTGTGGCAGGACGCATTATCCTGCTGAAAGAGGCCACAGCCACCAGAGAATACCATTTCCATTAAAGGGTGTACATGGTCTTCAGCAATGCTTAGGTAGGTGAAACGTGTCAAAGTAACATCCTCATGAATGGCGGGACCCAAGGTTTCCCAGGAGAACATTGCCCAAAGAATCACACTGGCTTGCCTTCTTTCCATAGTGCATCCTGGTGCCATGTGTTCCCCAGGAAAGCAACACACACACACGCACGCACGCACGCACGCACGCACACACATCCAACATGATGTAAAAGAAAACATGATCCATCCGACCAGGCCAGCTTCGCGCTTCAGAACTTCCGTTAAGGAAGCGTAGTGACCATCGATGCACCCTGGTTTTTGCAGTGCATTGTGGGAAGAGAGTAGCCTGACAAGCCAGACCCACATCAAGATGTTTGGTCTGGAAACTCACCATAGACAGGGCTCAATCCGAGGGGCGGGATAAACGTTTGTCTTTCAAACTCCCTCTGCACGCGATAGGATAGCGCTACAACCAACCAGAGCAACGGTGAAACAGAGCTCGTTGATAGATTAAACATTCGCCGTATCCGGTCGGCTAAACTCAGAACACATCTTCCCTTTTTAAGAATGACTTCAGTGCCGTTCTTTGTTCTTTTCTCAGAGAAAAGCTTAACTCCAAGTCTTCCAGAGTCGCAGTCAAAGCTGATTCGAAAGGCCGCCGTTCGCCAGTTTCTGTGTTTACTAGAAGCACGCAAACGCAACTCGCCGTCGTCATTATGGTCTCGCCCGCCGACTCTATGCACGATGTGATTGGCCCGTCCAGATTGAGAGGAATACAGCTCAGAAGGGTATTGAGAGTTCCTAGACGACACTTGCGGGCAGATTAAATTTGCTGCCGCTAGTGTGCATCTAGATTTCTAGGCTAGGAAAAGAGCACAGATTGATCTGATATGGTTTATAACAAAGCATTCTGTGCAAAATTTGAATGCATCCCGCTAGATCTTCACTCTGTAGTTTTAGATTCAGTATGCTAGCCCAGTGTGCTAAAACTTTGCCACAATAGTTTTTAAATAACTATTATATTTTACATTAGTCATTTAAAAATTTGATTACAACATTTTGACAGCTGAGAACTATTTTACCCAGTGTATCTGTTATGCATTTTTATATTTTCAACAAAACTGCACTGTTAACGTATCAACATGCTAAAATCTCTTTGCGCTTGCTTAACAAAGAATTGCTGCTTAATAAAGCGATTCAAATGAATAACTTACGAGGTTCCTCCATCTGTATGCACTAGACAGCAAGGCCACTCACTAGATTTTAGTAATGAGCTTACGTAACCGTCTTGATCTCATCCAGAGGATAAGGATGACTAATGCAAGCTTCTCGTGCCAAAATCAAATGTATAAAGTACAATTTGCATACATATTAAATGTGTATAAAGTATAACCCGGTATCAAATATGAACAAATTTCTTTTAAAGCAAAGCTAAGCCTGAGGGTTGTGATTCAATACTGATATATAGAGCTTTCAATGGTCAAAAGTTAAAGATTGTTTATAAATCTCTCATATGGTCTGGAAAAGACGGGGTGTGTGGCAGACCATTATAAGCTCTCTCATGAATAAAACATACCTGCTATTCGCACATTAAAAACATTTAAATCTCCTCTCTCGCTTTCTCGCCCCCTATTTTCGAAATGTAGATGGAGTGACTGGGTAAACAACTATAGGACGCCTCATTGCTCAAGAGCCTGAGAAAATGACTGCGAAACTAAAGACGCCTTTAGAGTCACTCATCATGAGATTTAAGCCCCTTTGTTTGATTTGAAGAACAATAAGCAATTCCCTTACATGTGTATTTACATGAAAATGAATGTTGAGTCATCTCCCACTGGCAAAAAAAAACCTGCTCCATTTATATCTCTATTGTGTTTGTCCTTTTTCACAAATTCGCTCAAGCGTTTCCTCTTATCGGGTTTCATGTGAACTCAAGCTCTGCCCTCGGACTCGCTCTTGGCAGTCCGATTACTCACATCTGAATGGAAATCTGTGTTGCTTTTCCAGCCTCAATCATACCCTGAGAAAAAAAAAATGAGATGGGGGGAATCACCTCAAACATGACGAAGTACAACATTTTTGTTGAGACTGATTCGAAGATGTATGATGCAAGTTTCCGAAGGCAACAGAAAGGGAGCTACTGACAAACTGCTTGGCAAGACACAACACCACTCTGGAAACTTTCTAGGAGTAAAAGCAGAGAAACAAGAGACCAAATGAGAGTGACTGGAAGTAATGAGCAGGACAGGATCGTGCCTGGAGTCAGTCAACTCTATAATTGGCTCTTCTCTAGTAAAACCCCATAATACTAATCAGACCTACTGATTTGTACATTGAGTTTGTTTGAAGGGTTCTGTGACAATGAACACAAAGAAACGAATGATATAACGTATGAGACTTAAGCCGAAAACAGAAAGACAGAAAAAAGGAAGCCTTTCATAAGTTTTGAAGTCAAGTAAAAAGCGATGTAACCATATGAATGAACGTCAGAAAGAAATGTAGCATGGGAATGAGAAAAATAAAGAGGGCAAAAAAAAATCATTACTTATGGCTTTGACAGCCTTCAAAGTCGGCGCCTGCAGCTATTCTGTTTGCAATGCTGTCACACAGTAATCCAATTGAGAACCTCTGGGTGGTAAACACATGGGAAACAAATGTGAGGTAGAGAGAGAGAGAGTGTGAAGTGGGCAAAGGAACGAATAAAACAGCCGATCATGACAACCTCGGGCTGTATGTGTACAGAAATGATTCTGCCCTGGCTAAAGGGCAAACAACTTGTAACAAAACAAACATGTCGAGACTCTTTGTCTTGCGTGTTTGTGTTAGGAACATGTTTAAGGGCAAAGCCTTGTTGATTCCTCAAGATACCCCGGTGAAAAAAAAAGACGCAGAAGAACTAGTCAAATTGTAAGATGCAAAACTCAAACAGTTTGATAAACTGACCACAGATATGCTTTGTTTTGGTGAGTTTGCACAAAATCTTTTCCATCCTACACACCAAAAAGATCTTATTCACTGCCTTTCTCAAAATCCTACAATTTCACAGTCAACGTGAAATGTTTTTCACAACCATGGTTCATCCATTAAGGTGCGGTCTGTTCAGTGAATTTTCACGGCAAAATCCAGTCTTTTTAAATGGGAATCCACCCAAAAAAGTACATAAGTTAATACAGGTGCTGTCATATAATTAGAATATCATCAAAAAGTTGATTTATTTCACTAATTCTGTTCAAAAAGTGAAACTATTATATTCATCCATTACACGCAGACTGATATATTTCAAATGTTTATTTATTTTAATTTTGATGAGTATAACTGACAACTAAGGAAAATCTGAAATCCATTATTTCAGAACCTATCAGAAAAGGTTCAATATTGAAGACACCTGGTGCCACACTAATCAGCTAATTGACTCAAAACACCTGCAAAAGCCTTTAAATGTTCTCTGAGTCTAGTTCTGTAGGCTACACAATAATGGGAAGACTGCTGACTTGAAAGTTGTCCAAAAGACGACCATTGACACCTTGCACAAGGAGGGTAAGACACAAAAGGTCATTGCAAAAGAGGCTGGCTGTTCAGAGCTGTGTCCAAGCACATTAATAGAGAGGCGAAGAGAATAAAAAGATGTGTTAGAAAAAAAGTGTACAATCAATAGGGAAAACCCGACCCTGGAGAGGATAGTGAAACAAAACCTATTTAAAAATGTGGGGGAGATTCACAAAGAGTGGACTGCAGCTGGAGTCAGTGCTTCAAGAACCACTACGCACAGACGTATGCAAGACATGGGTTTCAGCTGTCGCATTCCTTGTGACAAGCCACTCTTGAACAACAGACAACAGAACAGACCAACAGAACGTCAGAAGCGTCTGGCCTGGGCTAAAGACAAAAAGGACTGGACTGCTGCTGAGTTGTCCAAAGTTGTGTTCTCTGATTAAAAAAGTACACTTCTCATTTCCTTTGGTAATTAGGGTCCTCAGAATCTGGAGGAAGAGAGGAGAGGCACACAATCAACGTTGCTTGAGGTCCAGTGTAAAGTTTCCACAGTCAGTGATGGTTCTGGGTACCACGTCATCTGCTGGTGTTGGTCCACTGTGTTTTCTGAGGTCCAAGGTCAAACCAGCCATATACCAGGAAGTTTTAAAGCTCTTCATGCTTCCTGCTGCTGACCAACTTTATGGAGATGCAGATTTCATTTTCCAACAGGACTTGGCACCTGCACACAGTATCGCTGTTCTTAATTGGCTAGCTAACTCACCTGACCTTAACCCCATAGATTTTTCTGAAGAGGAAGATAGGATATGCCAGACCCAACAACGCAGAAGAGCTGAAGACCACTATCAGAGTAACCTGGGCTCTCATAACACCTGAGCAGTGCAAGACTGATCGACTCCATGCCACGCCGCATTGCTGCAGTAATTCAGGCAAAAGGAGCCCCAACTAAGTACTGAGTGCTGCTCATACTCTTCATGTTCATCCTTTTCAGTTGGCCAAGATTTCTAAAAATCCTTTCTTTTTATTGGTATTACGTAATATTCTAATTTCTTGACATACTGAATTTGGTATACTCCTTAGTTGTCAGTTATAATCATCAAAATCAAAAGAAATAAACATTTGAAATATCAATCTGTGTGAAATGAATTAATATAATATACAAGTTTACTTTTTGAATGAAATTAGTGAAATAAATCAACTTTTTGATGATATTCTAATGACCAGCACATGTACAGTAGCTAGCACGAACTAAAAAATGAATAATACTTTTTTAATTAAAATTAATCAAGATAAATTGGAAAAATTCACAAAATGTTCTTTGGAAGTTTTGGTATGTTCCTTAATGTCGACATATGCAAATCTGACTTTTCCATGTTTAAAGGGTTAGTTCACCCAAAAATGAAAATATCACATGATTTTCTCACCCTCAAGTCATCCTAGGTGTATATCAATTTCTGACTTTTGAAGTCTATAAAAGTGCTTCTATACCCATCATATGACTGCTCCACAAGGCTCCAGGGGGGTTAATCTTCTGAAGCGAAGTGGCATGTTTGTGTAATAAAAATGTCCATATTTAAAACTTTATAGACTAAAATAGCTAGCTTCTGGCTGTCAGCGGTACGCAAGTCGTTTTGCAATAAAAGAGTAACCCTTGCCACATGTACTGACAAATGCAGTGCAGAGATTAGAGCAAAAAAAAAAGAAAAAAAGTATGAATCTAAAGTCTTAATTGAGAATTTTTACAGAGAAATGGCAGAGGATTTTGATAGAAGAGAAGAGGGGCTTGAGTTTGTTGCCTAGCCCTATCCACGAATGGCGTCATTGCTTGCGATGCTCCTGTCCTGCTTCTGGGATTACTCTTTTAACTCTTTTAGCACAAGTCGACCTCCCACTGATTGCTGGAAGCTAGTAATTTTAGTCTATAAAGTTTTAAATGTGGATATTTTTAAACGCACCACTTCGCTTCAAGAATGCCTTTATTAACCCCCCTAGAGCCGTGTGGAGCAGTTTTATGATGGATAGATGCACTTGTATGGACTTCAAAAATGACCCAACAGTCACTGCCATTATAAAGCTTGAAAGCTATGAATATTTTTTAATATAACTCTGATTGTATTCGTCTGAAAGAAGAATGTCGTATATGCCTAGGGTGACACTTAAGCCCCGTTTCCACCGCAGGAACTTTACCCAGGAACCAGGAACTTTGGGTGGTACTTCGTGTGTTTAGACCGCAGGAACCAGGGTCTAAATGAAGTTCCGGTTAAATATTTCCCCCTCCAAACGGCCCTGCTCTCGAGGTAGTACTTTTTCAAAGTTCAGGAACTTTCGAGGGCGGGACTTGGGTGCTGAACATGCTGATTGGTTGAGCTCACGCAGCCTTTTATTTCAACCGGCATTTTTAAGTCTTTTGCGAGGTTCGGTCTACGTTTAGTAAATCAGTCTTGCTCTCTGTCTGATGGCGCGCGTCGCGTTCTCAGCCATCTCACGTGCAATGTCCGTAATAGCTGATAATAATATACATTGTCATTTTAAATCTAGCTTTACAAGCTTTCTGAATATGCTGCTCTTTTCTGTCGTTGTTAATTACCTCTTTAGTAAACCTATACATAACCAGCAAAAGCAGCACAGCTTGAATCTCTTCCATACTCGTTATTAATTTTTTTTCACCATGTAAACGACCTGACCGATCACTTTTTAGTGTGCGTCCTTACACTGCCGCGCTTATGTTGACAAGAGAGGAAAGTTCATTTTTTTGAGGGGTAAACTTTTTATTTCGTAAGTTATGAAGATAATGTTGGAATAATGACACAGCATATATTGCCCCAGGCAGTTTTTACTTTAACTGCGCCTGACAGAATAAACTTTTTTTTCTGAGATGATTATTACACTTTACAACAAATAAATAGCTTATTATATAATACTGTATTAGTCCTAGTGGCCGTTAAGAGTTGCTATGGCTACAGTTAACACATTCCAGCTGCTGGAGAAAACAGCGTTGACATTTTTGATGCGGCAGAAACTGCATGTGACAAAATGATTGCGATTGAAAGTCATCACATGTAAACACCAGATCGGTTTAGATAACGTCTCATGTAAACAGTCCACTAAATCTTTCAATCGGTACACACAAAAATGATTACTGTCCGTCACTGACTTTGGAGGAGCAGTCGCGCGCAGTCCTACATCACCGGACTAATTTGCCTAATCTTCTCGGAACTTTAGATCGCGGTCGAAATGCAGACAGCTGCAGGTCTGGGGGGAGAAAAGTTCCTGTAAAAAAGTTCCTGGTACAAATTATTCCGGGTAATTTTGGTGGAAACGGGGCTTTATACACTCTTCGTTTTCAACTTTCTATCCAGAACATGCAAGTACTGCACTTTATAATGCGTGTTTGCAAATCAACTTTCTGAATGTGCTAATGTGGCTAAAGTTACCATTGTCTCTTACTGTATTCGCAGAAACCAGAGCTTGATATTTTTAGTACGAAAATGCTGACTGCCTGTACAATTCAGAAACGCACCTTTATTACTTCTAAAAAATTAAACTAATGTCATAGCTCTGATTTCTGTGAATGCAGAGACAAAGGTAACTTTTGTATAGCATCACAACCAGCACATTCACAAAATATAACATGCATTCCTTACATGTTCTGAAAATGAAGTTGGTCACACAGTTGGACTAATATTATACAATACTATCCTCATTAAAGTACCGTTTAATTATGATTGCATTTTTGTGGTGGATTATATGTTGGAGTCCAAGGGGTGCAGGATTTTTGCACGACACATGCATGAAAAATTACAGACCACTGTGTCACATTACACAATCAGCATCCATAAAGTGGGGCTTATTTTATCTCAACAGCTTATAACTACTGGTTATGGCCTGCAGACGACGCAGACAGCCAGTCTATACAGCGAGAGGGCTGACTTCATTACCTAATCACTACAATACAGCAAATCCTATAGCCTCTCAACACTAATTTCCTGCCCTGTCTGCCCTCGTCGAGCACAGCTGAAATCATTTTCATAAACAGCATTGAGAAAATAAGTGATCTAACCTGCGGGGACCCGAATACAGCTTGGCATGATTGGCTTTTTTCCCCCTTCCATAATAATAGAGGGAGGCTGAAGGTTGATCTTGCAGAGGCATTTTATTTTACTCTGAAGTGGACATGCTAACCTGGATGGACCCAAAAAGCAAAAATAAAATGCACAGTGAACTAAAATGACCTTTATTCTTTGAAGAAATGTTCAAATTAATTTGCTACAATTTCTTTGAACGGCATGGTGATTCTAAGTTCAGTTTTTAATTGATGTGATTACCCGGTCCAATTTAAATTTAAATCACAGCTTCAGGAGTGAAATTAGAGAAAACGCAATTAACCAAACTATTTAGGAATGCCAATTAAACACGGCTGGGACACCTTAAGAATATGAGAGTCTTAACTTATGCAAAACTGCACAACTCTCTTTAAATTGAAAATAAAAGGTCATACGTTGAGTAATGCATCCCAGGATCAATTTGATTCTCACCCCTTTATCCATCTCTGGCCAGTTTCTCCCCCAGTTTCTCCTGACCTTTCGGATATTCTTTTATAATTTCACAATAGTTTCTCATCGCACAACACTGCAAAGGATGCGCTGAAAAGCTTTTGGTTGTGCATTCTTTTTTACCGCCACCGTGTAGATACCCACTATGTAGTCACGTGTCTAGTTCACAAAACTGGAAAGCACTTTTTACGACCTGGCAAGCCAATGAAATTGGCTGATCACACGGGTTGATATATTTCTGGATATAGTTTTGAGGCATCCTGAACATTTAACCACCACTTAACAGCATATAAAATCAAAACAAACCATGACTGACCATTTTACATATTGGTCAGATGGCTTTTTCCCGTTTAAGTTGACTGTTCTTGGCCAGAATAAGCTGCAATGTGGACCGGACTTTAGTCAAAGGTCTGGCTATTGTCGGAGCAATAGCCTTGTGGGCAGTGTTCTAACATATGTGACCTGTCTCGGAAACCAGTGACACAAGTCGGCAGTACTACTTTCAAGCAAAAGCGTTTTTTTGTTTTTTTTTGCAGAATCTGTTAGTTGAGATCAAGCCTGCAGTCTCCCTCTAATTTACTGAAGCTTTCGCGCCTCGATCGCCCCCCGGTGACTGGTCCCAGTATAGCCGCCCCTCTGTGTTTTCTAATGGACGCGAGACAAACTAAACAATAAAATTACACTTCAAATATTTTTACCCCAAAGTTAGTTTATGTCATTGAAGGCAGTTATCATCACAATGATTTCATTTCAAGTGTTCGTTTTTAAAATAAGTTTAGTTTTAGTTAGTTATCTGACGCTTTAAAAACGGGGGTGTGACGTCATGATTGACTGCTCTACTTCCTGCACTCTACTGCGCAACTCCGGTCCCAAAATCGCTACTGTGTAGACTCGGTCCCAAGATGTCAGCGCCGTGCACCCCCGCCTGAAAGCTTCAAAAATGGCAAGCGGAAACGGATGATGTCGAGTCGTCCATATTTTTTTTTTACGGTCTATGGTTGAGATCACAAAGAAACCTCTCAGTGTTTGAGATAGCAGTATTGGTATATTTAAAAGCATACATTTTGAGGTTGAAATCGGCTTTTTTTCCGGAGATTCTAGCTTACAGTAGGGGCTTGTGGTTGTCTGTGTGTATTTCTATACTGGATAAGCTGGCTTTTGTTATTGCCCCGCCCTCCAAGGGAAGCGTGGCTACTTAGTTATGCAGTGCTCTGGCCAGCTCTAACGGATATCAAAATTCAATAAAGATGGACGCCTCAAAGATTAAATCGCAGATGAGCTGAACTGTGGCAGTTAAACTGAAAATGTTTTGTTTTGAATCAAGTACAATGCAAAGCATCAGATGCCGTGGTGTAAAGCACACCACCACTGGACTCTAGAGCAGCGGAGATGTGTTCTCTGGAATGACGAATCACGCTTCTCCGTCTGGCAATCTGATGGACGAGTCTGGGTTTGGCAGATGCTAGGAGTACGGTACTTGCCTGACTGCATTGTGCCAAGTGTAAAGTTTGGCAGAGGGGGGATTATGGTGTGGGGTTGTTTTTCAGGGGTTTGGCTTGGCCCCTTAGTTCCAGTGAAAGGAACTCCCAATGCTTCAGCATACCCAGACATTTCGGACAATTTCTTTTTCTCAGAAATCGTGGAAACAGTTCGGGGATGGCCCCTTCCTGCTCCAACATGATTGTGCATCAGTGCACAAAGCAAGGTCCATAAAGACATTGAAGATCTAGTTTGGTGTGGAGGACTGGCCCGACCTCAACCCGATAGAACACGTTTGGGAGCAAGGCCTTCTCGTTTAACATCAATGTCTGACCTCACAAATGCGCTTCTAGAAGAATGGTCAAAATTTCCCATAAACACTCCTAAACCTCATGGAAAAGCCTTCCCAGAAGATTTAAGGCTGTTATAGCTGCATAGGGTGGGCAAACCCTACAGATTAAGAATAGCATGTCATTAAAAGTTCATGTGTGTGTGTAAAGGCAGATGAGCCAAAACTTTTGCCAGTAAAGTGTAACTTGGCATGTATTAGTCAAACTGTAAAACTTGAGTTTTATATAAAGAAAAGTAATAACACACCTCTCCTCAAAGGTGGAAAGTAATAGCACACTTTTCTTCAACAAGCCATATGATCTGATGTATTACTCATGTCCGAAGTACCAAGAAGCAGGATTTTTGAATTTCTAAATAAGTTAAATCAAAAGTAATAGAGATACCTGCCTTAAGGCTAACTGGTTAAAATGTCTCACAAGGACATATAAATCTTTTAGCTTTCAACTACAGGGTCACTGCTACATGAAATCTGACCTATAATCTTTATATTAGCATACCTGAATTCCAAATATCCTGCTACTACCACCCATATGGTGCCTAATCATGAATTTGACATTTTATTAGGCTGTAATGGGAAGGTCAATGTCATTACTGATCAAAATGAGTCTATGGCAACATATTGATGTGCACAATGGAAAGCTGCCATAATCAATAAATGGCAATGGCTGAGGACAGAGGATAAAAATGGCAGCTCTTCTATTCACACACAATAGCTCTATTGTTATAATTGAAGATGATTTGACAGGTCCTCAGAGTGTAATGAAAGGAAGTGTGTTCTGAATCAGTGCGTTTCTGAGCTTAGTGCCTGTACAGAGCAGCTTAACTGGCAAAAAGCAAGCTCTAAACAGCTCCTCATCAGTCCTTTATCAAAAACAAATAACATACAGGATCTGCAAATGCAAGTTGTTAAGGGAGATGGAAGCTTGTGGGAAAATGATAAACAGGCTAGAGGAAATATTTTAGGTGGCTAGAGGATAAAAAAAAGGATGTATTAATAAAAAATGAAAACAGAATTTCCCCTGTATTCTAGAATAAGGCCTGAATTCCAACAGATTGATAATTGTTTTTGAAATATATATAACAAATGTAAAATGTAAAAAAATAAAAAAATAAAAAAATAAAATAAAGTTTTTCTTTCCTTTCTCCATGTCATGACACATATGCGAGTGAAACAGCTTCTTATGGAATTTGTCCATGTGGAATTGATTGGACCTTTGGGTGGTTTCTTATTGGTTAATCTCATGTGATTAACAGGTTGCCCCGCCCTTGTGCCAGTAAACGTATCATCAGAGAAGAAACGTCACTGCAACATATGTTATGAGGTGCATATATTATTATTTATAATAAATACTGCAACATTCCACAAAAAAAAAAAAAAAAAAAAAAAGATGTCAATTTTGATTTCATGGTGACTTGAAAAGCTGTTGACCTCTTTAACAACCACTGAGCACTGGGCTCAAGGCCAAACCAAAGGTTCTGAACGTTCTCAGACGTGCAGTTCCTCTTGGTTTTGGCATCAGCATCAGTGGGATGCTCCCACGTCCTGCAAACCCACTAAAAATATCTCAGCTGAGAGGAAGACATCTGCAGGGACTAATCCGACATCTTTAATTCACAGCACATTCTGTCATAATCAATGAAAGCAGTGGCAGGCAGCTCCTGCTTGACTGACACACTAATGAGAGTTATGACTACACAGTGAAGATGAGAGTTATTTGTGTCAGAATTGGCGCTTATAAAATCACTCTTTAAAAAACAAAAAAAGGATAGAACCTCTTAATGAGTATTTTACTTTACTGATCTCTTCACAGGGCATGTTTGTGGTCACATGTGACCTTCATGGCATGTGACCACAAACAAAGTCTCACTTTGCACCAAAAAAACCAAAGTGTGGACGCTCTAAGAGTCAACAGGTTTCTTGTCCTCATGAAACGTGTGTGTGTTCGTGATGTATGAGATCTTCAGAGTTGGGTTACACTAAGTGACTGTGATTCTGAGTGCTGCATTCTGTTGCTTCAGTAAAGTCTACAATGGGGTTACAAAGAGTTGAGTTAAAGGATAACTAAATACTTTAATTTTAGGCCAGCCCCCTCACACAGAAATATGATTAAACATTCAACACAAAAGGAAATGTGGAGAAGCAGGATTAAATAATGAAATTAGATGTTTTCTCTGACATCAAAATGACCAAATTCACAAAAACAACTTGCTCTTAATTTTAAATATAATTCGATAATTATTAAAATTGACAAATATTGGAACACGCATATAATCCTTGCATGGTCAAAAGTTCAGTTAAGGTTACATACATTTTATCTGGAGTTAAAAACTATAAAAAGGAGATGGACTTCTGATCCTTGATGCTGATTGGTCAATACAAAGTTCCATCTGTGCTATATACAGGGAGTGCAGAATTATTAGGCAAATGAGTATTTTGACCACATCATCCTCGTTATGCATGTTGTCTTACTCCAAGCTGTATAGGCTGGAAAGCCGACTACCAATTAAGCATATTAGGTGATGTGCATCTCTGTAATGAGAAGGGGTGTGGTCTAATGACATCAACACCCTATATCAGGTGTGCATAATTATTAGGCAACTTCCTTTCCTTTGGCAAAATGGATCAAAAGAAGGACTTGACAGGCTCAGAAAAGTCAAAAATAGTGAGCTATATTGCAGAGGGATGCAGCAGTCTTAAAATAGCCAAGCTTCTGAAGCGTGATCATCGAACAATCAAGCGTTTCATTCAAAATAGTCAACAGGGTCGCAAGAAGCGTGTGGAAAAACCAAGGCGCAAAATAACTGCCCGTGAACTGAGAAAAGTCAAGCGTGCAGCTGCCAAGATGCCACTTGCCACCAGTTTGGCCATATTTCTGCAACATCACTGGAGTGCCCAAAAGCACAAGGTGTGCAATACTCAGAGACATGGCCAAGGTAAGAAAGGCAGAAAGTCGACCACCACTGAACAAGACACACAAGCTGAAACGTCAAGACTGGGCCAAGAAATATCTCAAGACTGATTTTTCTAAGGTTTTATGGATTGATGAAATGAGAGTGAGTCTTGATGGGCCAGATGGATGGGCCCGTGGCTGGATTGGTAAAGGGCAGAGAGCTCCAGTCCGACTCAGACGCCAGCAAGGTGGAGGTGGAGTACTGGTTTGGGCTGGTATCATCAAAGATGAGCTTGTGGGGCCTTTTCGGGTTGAGGATGGAGTCAAGCTCAACTCCCAGTCCTACTGCCAGTTTCTGGAAGACACCTTCTTCAAGCAGTGGGACAGGAAGAAGTCTGCATCCTTCAAGAAAAACATGATTTTCATGCAGGACAATGCTCCATCACACGCGTCCAAGTACTCCACAGCGTGGCTGGCAAGAAAGGGTATAAAAGAAGAAAATCTAATGATATGGCCTCCTTGTTCACCTGATCTGAATCCCATTGAGAACCTGTGGTCCATCATCAAATGTGTGATTTACAAGGAGGGAAAACAGTACACCTCTCTGAACAGTGTCTGGGAGGCTGTGGTTGCTGCTGCATGCAATGTTGATGGTGAACAGATCAAAACACTCACAGAATCCATGGATGGCAGGCTTTTGAGTGTCCTTGCAAAGAAAGGTGGCTATATTGGTCACTGATTTGTTTTTGTTTGGTTTTTGAATGTCAGAAATGTATATTTGTGAATGTTGAGATGTTATATTGGTTTCACTGGTAAAAATAAATAATTGAAATGGGTATAAATTTGTTTTTTGTTAAGTTGCCTAATAATTATGCACAGTAATAGTCACCTGCACATACAGATATCCCCCTAAAATAGCTAAACTAAAAACTAAAACTTCCAAAAATATTCAGCTTTGATATTAATGAGTTTTTTGTGTTCATTGAGAACATGGTTGTTGTTCAATAATAAAATGAATCCTCAAAAATACAACTTGCCTAAAAATTCTGCACTCCCCGTACAAATATGTATCCAACCTATTTTAATATATCCAACCTATTTAAAAAAAAATCCAACTTTAAAGCTTAACTTTGAAATGGATACATAGCTGGATTTGTACGGGATCCCGCAGGGGTTCAAGAACGGATTTTTGTCTGACTTAAGGGCCCAGTGCTTATCCACAGTGTTATGTCGGGGGGATCTCCAGTGATATTCAGGTGAGTAGTACAGAGCTCATTGGTTACAACTCTGTTACCTCAACATGAACAATCAGTTAACTTTTCTTAAGAAAACCCAAGGTTTTAGAAGACACATCTTCTCCATTGTCCCTGTCTCAGCGTTCCCATAGTGATGTGGGCTCAGACCTCCATGGTGCTGAGCCATCATTCGTTTTTTCATTACAAGATACATTAAAGCTGACACTAGACAGATTGAATCTGGATCCACCTTCCCTAGTTCCCTGGGTCCTTCACACCTTCTGAGGCATCCAATTTTTTGGTCAGAGGATTTCTTGATGACAGTTTGCCCTAGTCTCAGCCTCAGACGTCACATACCCACAGACTGCTGGCTGAACGTTTGATACATATAGCACACTTATCTGGAAACACTTCAGGATTTCATTCAGAAGTCGTCATCTGATTTGTTGAATTCTACAGAATGTCCACACGACGTGTGTTGCGTTAACGGTCCTTCTGGAAACAAAATGACGTGATGCCAAACCCCAGAGGAACGCCGTGGAATGACCTGCCCATCACAAGTGCAAAGCATTCAAGACAGTTGCCAATCCTCACAGGAGAGGACATCCCAGCTAATTTACCCCAAGATCAAAGTTTGCACAGCTCAGAGAGACTGCAAAAACTCGAAAAGACTAAATTCAATCTGTTTATCATACAAAGTGATCGTGTCTCTTCAGAAAATGTGGACTAAATTGCTCATTCCATATGATCTCTTAATGAAGCTCATAGTGGTAGTTGAGTAGGCTGTCAATGGAGGGACAGAAAGCTTTCAGATTTCATCAATAAGATCTTCATTTGGGTTCCGAAGATGAACAAAAGTCTTACAGATTTGGAATGATGTGGGTGCGTAATTAATGAAAGAATTTCAAATTTTGGGTGAACTAACCCTTTATATATTTGTATGTATGTGTATTTTGCAATAAAATTAAAATACACTTTCTTAATAATCAACATTTTTAAATCAACAGTTTTGTATTTATCCATCTTTTTTATTTTAAGTAATTGCAGTTCTTTCCACAGTCTTGAAATGTTGTCTTTTAAAGGACGCAATTGTTTTTTGCTTCAAATCAAAGTGACTCGCCTCATAGCTGCTGGTTTGGTTTAGGGATGGCGAAAACTAAACATTTTCTTGACCGACCACCGAGCCTCATTAGCCGGTTGAAACCGGTTAACCGATTAGTTTAAAATATGCTGCGCTATTTGAAATAAAAGCCGCGAGCCGGGCCTGCAATTTCGCAACTCTGTCGCATCTCTCTGCCGCTCTGTCTCCCGCTCTCACACACATAAGCCCCTTTCACACTACGAACACTCTCTGTGTTTAAAACATCGACTAGATCTTCTGGCACTGCAGGGTTGAATTATTTAAAAAACAAGCTCTAGGAGTCGCACGATAACTACGTACACGTTGCGGCATTAGTTTTGGCTTTTGTTCACACAGCGCTCGTCCCGGGTCGGTAATCAATTCCGGGACGTGGTTGCTTTCACACAGAAGGCGACCCGGCAATGTTCCGGGAATATTGCGGGTCCGACGTGAAGTGTGAAGGGGGCTATATTGTCCCAGCACCGCCGCCTCCCTTCCACTCACGTCACTCTTTTAAAATCCCCTAAAGCACGAAACATGAGTTTATACTCGATGCGCAGACCGGGTGCCGGTGTGATGAGACGTCATGCTCGGCCAGCTTCTCCTGGAGCTCGTGCTTCTTCGGTTGCGAGCTGCACGCTAAGTTACAAAATTTGGTCTTGTTCAATTTGTTCATATTTGTTGAAATTTGTTCATATATTGTAATGATTTTTTGATTAATGATTTATTGATTTATTTATTGATATTTTAAACGTTTTCCGTTTTCAGTGTTAGTCTTTAGAAATAAAAGTTTATTGATCTTTGAAAAAATGTACCTGCATTATTATGCCATTATCATTATTTTGGATGAAAATGGTCTCAGAACGACAATATTATCGTGTATCGCAATAATTTCTTGGCCAATTTATCGTCCAGCAAAATTTGTTATCGTGACAGGCCTAACGCCGCTTTAGTTCGAGGTAGTGCTAGCAATAATAAATAAAGATGATGATCAACACCTTATGTGTTACCACTGAAATGTAGATGTAATATATTTCCAAATGTAAGCCCATCTTATGCAGAATGCACACTTCATACTGTCGTCTGCCCTGGCTCTAACCTCGAGTGTTTAAGCCTGTTTACTTTTTGCAAACCTTGTGAGCGCGCAAACCCAAATGCTGTGACCTCGCGTCAAATGTTTTTATTGGTTTATTAAGTACAAACAGGCGAGTTATGAAAAATTGAGTGTGAGGGATTTGTTCACTTCACACAAAAAGATTTTGGAATGAGATGGCTAACTGTAGTAGCGTTTAGTCCACTGTCTATAAAAGCCTAATTTAGAGATCACTTTTTTTTTTTTAACTGACAACCGACAACTTTGATCGGTTAATGTTGATACGGTCAACCATCGGTCAAACGGTCATCGGGTAACTCTTTAATGAAGACTTTTTAAAATTTTCCAGAACCAAGTCCGCTGAAAAGGTGGGCATTCATTGTTGCACTCCATACAGGTTGCATGAATACCCCTTTTTTTAACTGTCTACACTACAAGTGGTGCAACATAACAAAACTAGTGATAAACTAACCAATAATTCACTACTCAGCCCCTATCAGACATTTTTTGCTACATTTCATCTTTTAAATAATGAAATGACAACGCAATCCACAAGTCCCTTGTGATTGGTGAAACACGGTGGCATTTGACACACAGAAGCTAAAGAGATGCTTTGATTTCTGCACGATGGCCAGTGAATGACAATTTGGAACTTTGATCAGCCTACCCAGCGTCCTGCACATGTGCTTGAGTGACTATCAGACCAAACTTCAAAGAGCTGCTTCCTATCCAGTGCAATTAATAGAGCGGAGAGTCAACTGATATGACATGATGATCCTATTAGAACGTGATAAGCATGTCCTGTTCTAAAAGAAAAAGAAATTAAGAGAGCGAGTGATAAAAGCAAGAGGGTGATGGACAACGAAAGATGCAAAAAGGTAAAAAAACTCTGATTTGAACGTTTTGTTTGATACTGTACACTGATGCGATCTTATCCAGCGGACCATCTGTTTTGCCTGTTTGTTATTCTGTGGAAAAGCTGCATGCCTATTCGTACCATTAAACAAACATGAAAGACATAAACATAAAAAAGTGAGTGAGGGAAAGAAAAGAAATGGAGGCAGCAAAAAACAATTCAATTCAAAAGCAATTCAATTCCCACTCGAGTAGCAAAATTCAGCCAATCAGTTTTCAATAATGTATCAGTTGACCGAAGCACACAGGGCCTTTTTTCTGCATGTGCAAAAAATAATTTCTTCTAGAATTAAATTCTAGAATATTTGTAGGTAATTTTGAAACTTCCTTTCATCATTTAATATTTCAACCAACTACCAAAGAGAAGAAATCTTAGTAGACATAATAATACAAAAATGTGAGAATGGCACAAGTGATGCAACTGATTATATAAAGGCCAAACTTTTTATGCATTCGCAAGGGCATAGGCGTACATCACAGGGAGGTCGGGGGTCAGGAGTCAGGACCCACCCCAACTGAGGTTTTACATTAATACTTAATAAAGCACATTTTTTAATGATTGTGAAGTTCGTACTTCATGGAACGTAGTACCTACTTAGATAATATGCAGTTTCGAATACTGCAGACACACAACACAAAGACAATAATTCTACAAACTCAAAATGACAACATTAAAAAGGCCACGTTGGACACATTCTAATGGCTATATACATTGAAAGTAGTAAATTTGATACAGAAATTAATTTAATTCTTGCCTCATAGTAACTGCGCACAGCGTTGCAGAAAGCCTCATCCGCGACGATCTGCGTCTCTCCTTTCAGAAAGGCCTGGAAACGCTCCTTTACCACCTGTAACTGCTGCTTGTTCAGCTGAGAAAAGAAGAAACACAAGAGTTTACTGAAGATGTGATGAGTGGAAACTCACTGGCATCACTTCTCATTTCTTCAGCAAAAAAAAGATAAATGACCATAGAAGAGTTTATAATAATGCTTACAGCAGCCCTTCTTCTGGTAACACTAAGAATGTGACGCAGTGCCGCTGAGCATGTGTCAATATAAAAATGCCATTTTCTGCTAAATTGTTATTTTGTAATTGCAATTCACTAGTACAGCAGATGGAAATGGCTTTCCATAAATACAAATATCCTCATTTTACTCGTTTGTATTCATAAATGTGTTTCGGTATTATTGATGTTTTGGTTATGAATAATGAGGGGAAAAACAATTATTTTCCCATCCTTTAATGTGCTTCTAAAGCTGATGCAAAATCAGCAGGAACTGTGGGACAAATGCATCTGTAATGTTTTATAGGCAAAACATCTTTACTCAAAATAGTGTAAAAAAAAAAGTTTTCTGCTTGGAAAAAACAACAACATTAGTCATATTCTTTGATGTTGTTTGGAGGGGATTATTTCCAATCAAATTTACCCAAAGTGAGCATGAGAGGAGGTTTCTTCAGATCAGGACTATACTGCTATTCTTAGTCATAATCATATTTATCCAGGATGGCCATTTGGAAAACCGGCTTTGGCAAAGACCTTGCCAATGTTTTGAAATTAGAAGGAGCCGTCAAGAAAAACAACAACATACTTGAGCCAGCATTTCATATTCCACCCCAAAATGCAGTTCAAATAATCAGTTAAAAAATAAATGAATACTTTTATTTAGCAAGGATTAAATTGATTAAACACATTTAAAAGGTTCTAAAATATTTATATTTCAAATAAATGCTGTTCTTTAGAACGTTCTATTCAAGAACCCTAAAAAATTATCATAAAAAAAAAATAAGTACGGCAACTGTTTTCAAAATTGATCATATTAAGAAATGCAAATCAGCATATTAGATTTCTGAAGGATCATGTAACAATGGAGTAATGATGCGGAAAATTTGCATCACAATTATACAAATTACACATAATATTTTACAAATCTACTTGTTTCACTTAATTAAACAATACGCTATTACTTACTAATTCGTTAATCAGAATTTCTTGTTAGTTAAAGGTCCCGTTTTTCATGTGTTTCTGAAGCTTTGATTATGTTTACAGTGTGCAATATAACATGAGTTCATGTTTCGCGTGTAAAAAAACACAGTATTTTTCACACAATTGACTTATCTGTACACCAATGTTTTCTCTGTCCTAAAAACGGCCTGATGATTTCCTTGTTCTATGAAGTCCCTCCTTCAGAAACACGTAACGAGTTCTGATTGGGCCAGCGCTTCCCGTGTTGTGATTGGACAGCAGCTTAGCGCACTTTGCCCGGAAAGGTCCCGCCTCTTACCATAACGGGGAGATGCAAGCGCTGAATGCGTGCTCTTCTCCACGTGGGAGAGCAAGACCCCGCCCCCTATTTTGCGTGTTCTTGTGGGCGGAGCTTTAGTCAACAAACGGTTCTAGTGACGTCATTCCTGAAGGAAGTGCAGGGGTGTAGTCCAAACCGGCCGTTCGCTGTAGGCTTTGAAAGGGAACTTCTGTTAAATAAAATATCTCGCTTGGCATTGAACTTTGAGCTTTATAATTTTACAGGTATTATTTATGCTCTAACAGCAACATTACACACTAACTAAAGTTTGAAAGAATGAATCCTAGAACAGGACCTTTAATGATAGTTACTATGTTAATATTAAGTTGATTTCTGTGTAGTTATTCGTTAATGTCGAAACACTAAGTGGTTTTATTTGTTTAGTTGTCTGGTCAGAATCTTGGGAGAATCGTGGCGCTGTGCACGTCATATTTTGTAACTTTGAAAAAATGTACCTGCACTATTATGCCATTATCATTATTTTGGATGAAAATGGTCTCAGAACGACAATATTATCGTTTATCACAATCATTTCTTGGCCAATTAATCGTCCAGCAAAATTTGTTATCGTGACAGGCCTAACACACACACACACACACACACACACACACGCGCTGGATAACTTTCGATTCACTATACGTTTGTGTTGTTGACATAATATGCACTTTCATGGTGAATGCCAAAAACAGACGTTTGATGCAGTTTCACTGACCGCCTGCAGTTTCGACTCATGACCGGGAACAAATGACCAGACCAACTCATGACCAGAGTTCAAACACAATTGAACTCTGAACTCTGTTGTTGTTCCCGGAAAAACAAACTGTTTCCTTAAAACTAAGTAATTTGGGAAGCTGAACAAGGTTATCTTTCCCTCACAACCTGGGGGGTATTCCAGAAAGCAGGTTATGTGACATAACCTGGGTATGTTTAAGAGTAAGTTAGCGGATAACCAACTTTCGGGTTCCAAAAACGGAGGTAAATTTCGGGGTATGCAAGTCCACTGTTTCCTTAACACTGAGTAATTTGGGAAACTGAACAAGGTTATCTTTTTCCCTCACAACCAGAAACACACTTCTTAAAGTGTGCATTAAAGTGTGCACCCATGGCATGACATTTTCATTTTAAGAGGTTTTTCAACATTAATATGAGTTCCCCTAGCCTGAATAGTATGGTGGCCCAGTAGTGCAACCGTACTAAATTAAACCACAACACAATGGATTTAATCCACAACACAACAGAAACGAGCAACAACACAACGGAATTGCTCCTGACATCGAGGGGGCTCTCGGAGTGCAAAAAGTTAGTTTTTCTTGCTCTTGCTCTATAGATTGGCCAGTCTTACAAATATATAAACACTACGATCAGTTTTAAGTGTATAACCATTGTATATTTTACACGCGATCACGACACGATGCCCAAGGGAGCACCTGCCAATTCCACCAAGTGGTTGAAACATTGAATTTTATGAATTATTAGAGAATTTGAATTAGTAGAGAATGGATTCAGTTTATCAGTCAGCACAGGCTTTACCATATGGATTCGACAGCACCGCCACAAACAGTGAGTAACAGAGGTGGACAAAGTACACCACTCTATTACTTGAGTAAAAGTAAAAGAACTACTGGTCAAATATTACTCCGTTACAAGTGAAAGTTGTAAAAACTGATTTTTACTTAAGTAAAAGTACAGAAGTATTTGTTTTAAAAAATACTTAAGTATCAAAAGTACATTTCCTTTTTTATGCCAATGCATTATTTTATTATTGTTGTATAAATGCACATTATGCCATCATGGTTTAAGCCAGTCAGTGATGCTCCATCCGACATACTATCATACGAGTAACTTAAACTAATTTAAATACTTGTATATGTTACAAAGCTCTTTAAAAGCTGCTGTCACTTTAAGGCCGAATGCACGGATCCAATACACTGATACACTTCTGATATTCTCCCAACTTAACTCTTCTCTTTCTCCCAGACGTTTATATTTTATAAGACATGCACCAAGTGTATGCCAACTAAACCAATCTTGATTTTTGTTAAAAACTGAAACATACTTTCAAAGTATGGCTATGGGTGCACACACCTGTGCCTATATAAGAACCGTCTTCTTTCATTTAGCTATGAACTGATCAGTGTTCAAAAAAAATTGAGAAAATGTATATAAGATGTAAACCCTATAAAAGTGATTCCTTATAGACTGTCTGAAACAACTACAAAAACCTTTTATAGAAGGGAAGAAAAAAAAATCACCCTCCGACTTTCAGAGCTGCTACAGAATCGACTTTCGACCTAGATAGAAATGTAGTGGAGTAAAAAGTACGGTATTTCTCTTTCAAATGTAGTGAAGTAAAAGTCACAAGTTTCCAGAAAAAATAATACTCCAGTAAAGTACAGATACTCAAAAAGTGTACTTCAGTACAGTACTCAAGTAAATGTACTGTCCACCTCTGGTGAGTAACAGTGTTCATTAATGCCTGATCTGGGATCAGTGAGTTCTGATGTGTAGCTAATCATTCAAGTTCACAGAGACTTTCTTTCTAAATCGTTTAATACTGTCAGTCCCACCGCTGGCCGTCTTGATGTATCAGTGTATCAAGCTGGTGACTAAAATGATCAACTTCACTCATTTCTGTTAGCAGCATGAAACAAATCTGTTATTTAAATTATTAAACTACAGAGAGCAATCAAAGAACACTCTTTATAATGTTCGGATCTGTCAATCACCCGTATATCTGCAGTGCACACTTCTCCAAACTGCCGTTTCAAGGACGCTGCTCTAGTAATAATGCTCAACAGAAGCTCTTACTGTATTCATGTCGATGTCGTGTTTGTTGTTAGCTGTGGTGAAAGCATTTTGTGAGAGAAATAACGTTGCAAAGTTCACTCGTGTTTATTTAGAGCTCTCAGATACAAACAAAATAAACTCACGCTCACAGCGATTTTAACAGCTCGTTACAATCGGTACAGCTATCTTTCCCCAGCTCTCCGTCTCTCTCTGGACTGGCAGTGCTGCAGCTGCTCCTGCTCGCGCCTGACTAAACCACGCCCCCTCCGCAACATAATCTCATTTCAAATGCAAAGATTTCAAACCAATCACAACAGTGGGTGTTTTCACTGAAGACTCACAGCAGGCACGCCCCTTGAAACAGCATTCATGCCAGAGCGCTAAGATCAGTATAGAAAAAAAATGCAAAATTATAGTGTTTTAAATTAAATTAAATTTCTAAATTATGTTTTTTTAAAGGGGGGGGGGGGGGTGAAACACTCAGTTTCAGTCAATCTCATGTCAATCTTGAGTACCTATAGAGTACTATTGCATCCTTCATATCTCCGAAAAGTCTTTAGTTTTATTATATTTATAAAAGAAATATGGGCTGTACCGAGTCTTTCCGGAAAAAACCGAGCGGCTGGAGGCGTATCGTGTGGGCGGAGCTAAAGAATGACGAATGCGCACAAAGCGGTGATGTCCTCAAGTGTGGAGGAACCCATGGCTATCGAGCTCAGCTAATACAGATAATGATCCAGAATCAAATCTGAGGCAGAAATAAATTGAACAGGAAAAACAGCAACATCAGGACGTCCGTCTCTGTGGTATGTACTGTATTTAGTGGCCTTTGTGTGCAGTTTATGAGGACATGATTCGGTTTATGGACTATTGTATGCGACTAGACCTTAGAGGTAGCAAGCAAAACGGTTTTGCACGTCAGACTAGGGTAACGTTATACAACAGAGAACAGCAATGGAGTAACCGTTAGCGCATTTGAATGACGAAGCAAGCGATCGTGTCGTTTACTGATGTTTACTCATGCGACGATAGCCAACAGCACAGACATTTGAAGCCGTTTTACTCACCGGCTGCTTCCAAAGCAGGACCGAACCTTTATCGCTGGGACCGCTCCGTCAAAAACACACTTCTTTGATATGATTTGGTAAAGTCCTGACAGCAGTGGCGTGTAAATCCACTTTGAGACGCGACTGAAACGATGTTGTGAAGCTTCCATCATTTCTGCGTTCAAATCGGTTCAAATGCAGCGCTGCCTTCCCGGAATGCTGTGCTGAAGCGTTGAAGTTGCTCGACGTCACCCATAGGAATAACGTGGAGCGCGGCGCGCGACATAAGTCTTCACGGAGGACTGGTTCTGCATCTGAGATGGTGTTTACGGCGTGCATTTCCTCTCTCACGCTCTGGTCACGCGCGCGCTCACCCTACCGGGAGAAGAGCCCGTACGGCCCATACAAGGACCTTCCATTCTATTAACGTCAAGTAGACCCATACTCGAAAAAAACTCTCCGAAACTTGTGAGAAACCGGAAGGAGTATTTTTGACACAGAAATACTCCATCAAACGTCCAACATTAGTTTTTGAAACTTTGACTATGTTTAGGATGGGAATCCAAGTCTTTCACAGTGTAAAAAGCTCAGTATGCATGAAACAGCATTTCACCCCCCCTTTAAATGTAAAAACCATACTAAGAATATAAGTACACCTCAGGAAACATTACAAAATAATAATAAAAATCCATGCCATGGGACCTTTAAGGCGACTGTTGATTTTGTGGTCTAAAAAACAAAATGACAGCGCTGCCGACGGCTTCCGTAAACCCAAACCAAGCTCATTATTGGCGCTCTTGCTCTAGTTCTGCTTGATGTGCGCAAGCACATAACAGAAGATAACCGAGAAGTGCCCATACAAGGACATATACATACATACATACATACAACTAACTTTTACATTTTGGCCATTTTTAGCATGAGAATCCAACGCATTAACAGTATAAATACCTCCCCTCTCATCATCTCATGATCCCAATATTGTGGAGTGTCTTGTCTCAATAGCTAAGTGTATCATCACATCCTTAGCTTGTACATTGTGCAAAGTGTAAACCATGAATAAGTCAGATTTGTTTGCAAATACATCATGAAGCTATGCCACAAATCACTCTTGAAGGACACTTTTCAGACCTAAAGTGCTATTGTTACCATTTAAAAAAAAATCATATACCGGTATAACATGACAGAACACAAAGAGATCATTGACCATGATCGTGATCCTGAAAAGCTGTGTAGCAAACTGCTCTGTTTATTTCCCTTCCTGTCAGATACATGGTGAGCCCTCCAGCAAATGTAACAGATGAAAGGTGCTGCGACTGCCAAAGGTTTTAAAACCACTGTTCTATTTGCAGTGAACTACAGGATATCCTTGATTTGATGGCATGAACCTGTTAGGCATCTAAAGTCCATGTCTCGTGAAGTCTTTGAATTAGACATCTGTTTCAAAATACAAACAGATCCCATGCTGATTCAAACACGTCGCTGGTGTTGTTTACCATGTTGCGGTGCTATTAGCATGTTAACCGGAGACAGTCTTTAATAAGAGCACTCGTTTGTGACATCAGCTTCACAACAGCATAGTGCTTGCATCTCCTCTATGTAGCACTCGCTGTTGTCTCGCTTTCAGTGGCTCATTCACTTTCCATTGTGATTTATTCGACCTTGTCTCTTCGTGAGACACATTCAGTCTCTCTTGTTTGTAAGGCAAGCCTCACTCTAATATCCCCCACACAGGCGGCATACTGAGCAGCAAAGAAAAAAGTGATAAAGTACAGCACAGCGCTAGTATCATTGACAATATTTTAAAATTAAATATTGATATGTTAATACAACACATGCATTAATTCCGTAAATAATACCTCCTTGACAGTAACTAAGTATCTGGTTGACACTCCAACACAGTAGGTGGCGGTACTGCACCTTAACGCTGGATGCCACCCAGCATAAAAAGAAAAAAAAAGACGACAAGGATGCAATGGCAGTGTACAAAATTGCAAACTCTCGAGTAGATACTTATCAAGTAGTTTCTTTGCGTATGCTAAAAAGTATGTATATCTATATAGCATGAATTTGTGTAGTATGAATGTAATCTGAATTTCACACATTCGTTGTCATTATCATGTGACCTACCAACATTATTTACATAGCTTCACTCCCATTCATTCACAAATTCTCTCCTGTGGCCTCTAGGGATAGCAAAGTGTCCACTGTATGCATACTTCAGAATCTGGACAGACATAGAAGGTCATTCTGGTACGTTTTGACTAATAGTACTGCGGACATACTTCTTGTGTCACATACTGTTTTTGCTATATCACTCTTATAAGAAAAGGTGCTACGTAGTTGGAACCCCTAAAAGGTTCACTGCAAAAAATGCTTTTCTTACTTAGAATTTTTGTCTTGTTTCCAGTCCAAACATCTAAACATTCTTAAAACAAGAAGTATTTACTAGACAAGCAAAAGTAATTGTCTTATTTTGGTAAAAAATAACTCAAAATTAAGAGAGTTTTTGCTAAGATAAGAAATGATAAAATTTTAAAGACAATTTTTTTTTTTGCAGTGTTCTATATAGAACCCTTTTTAAGTGCCAAAAGGGTTCTTTCTTGTCATTAGAACTTTTAGCATAAAAGAGTCTTTGGAGTATACTCAACTATACTTCTATATATAACCTTTTAAGGGTTCCAAATACGTAGCGCCGATACAACCTTTTCTTCTAAGAGTGCAGGACAGTATGCTCTTTTAGAGGCAGCTAATGTGGAGCTACTACTGCCACACAAACTCATCAAAGGAGGTAGAAGAAAAAATAATAATAATAAAAAAATCAGACGAGAAAAAAAAAAAAAGTGACAAAAGCAAGACACTCTACCCGTCCCTAAAAAACAATCCTCTTCAGTGTCAGAAGGTCAGCAGAAAGTGCTGAACAAAAGCAAGTTCTTGTATGCTTTTGACAGTTATGATTACAAAATCTCTCTCTGCCTCCCATACTTATATTTCGAGTGCATTGGTCAACAAAGACAAAACAAAATGAAATTAAAGATGAATTTGACTAAAAGCATTCATTTAGTGATTTGTTTTTAAATGAATATGAGTGTCAGGATGCAAGAATCGATCGTTTTATTTGTCAGAGTGGACAACAAGGGACAATTCCTCATGACATCCCGGCAGAAAGAAAACAATTTTTCCCAGTCCTCCACGATGGGTTCAGGGAAAAATAAAGATAAATTCTGGCCAACAATAGCAGAGGTGTTTCAGCAACCTATTGTGAGTACTGGAATTAGCATTAAGCTAGGACACTGCTTCAGTAGCAATTGTTTTTTACACTGTTGTTCATGGAAGTCAGCCGCCCGTCCTGCCTTCTCGATGACATCACGCATGTTGTTAAAGACGCCAAACGATGATTGGTCGGGCAGCAGCGTATAGTCTGACATGTTTCTTGCCCAAATCATGACAAGAATATAGGAGTCAAAATCGCATAATCTGGTAACACTATTTTAGGGTTCAATTCTCTCTAACTAGTTGCTTATTAGCATGCATATTACTAGGATATTTTTTACTTATAAAGCACATTAATGCCTTATTCTGCATGACGTTATTCTACACCCATTAATCCTACCCAATACCTAAATTTAAAAGCTACAAAAAACAACTTACTAACTATTAATAAGCAGAGTTTAAAAAAAAACTATTAATATTTATTACTAATAATAAATTAAGTTTATTGAGGCAAAAGTGGTAGTTAATAGTGAATATGTGTTCCTCATACTAAAGGACAAAGTGGCTATCCTAACAGACAAAAATATTGTGTATTCTCTGAACACGGCATAAAACTGACAGTGAATTATATAATCATTAGTACAATTTATGAACCAAACCAAAAAGTGTGACTCTGTACATAGACGGCAGAGAGTGCTACATGGAGGAGATGCAAAAAACTATGCTGTTGCTGTGCTGATATCACGGACAAGTGCACTTCCGTCTCTGATAAAACTGAAACATATTCACGACATGGTAAACAAGTCACCTTTATTTACAGAGCGCTTTTTACAATGGTGAATGTTTCAAAGCAGCTTCAGTGTTAACAGGAAATAATGCAACAGAATTTGATTCGGCTGTACAGCCGCTATGTGCTATCAGCATGGGGTCGGTTTGTATTTAGAAACTGAATTAGCTTTCTTGCAGACATCCAAGACTTCATGAGGCATAGACTTTAGATGCCTAACAATTTAAATTCACTGGACATGCAACGGCCACCAGCGGTTGCTCGTCGAAGTGTCACTCAAAAATCAAAAACTCTCACTGGAAAGAAATAACTTCTAGTTACTGCAAGATGCTGACTGTGAAAAGGACATGACATTTTATCACAACATTTTTGGTGGTGGACTTGAGTCTGGTTGCTGTCAGAGCTGATATTGTTTGGTGTGAAGGTGGTTTTCCGAGGGTCTCCGGTAGGGAAAATGAAGCAAAATTAAGAAATTTAGTCGCACTTAAAAGCTGTTATCTGTACATAGTGATATACAGTGGGCAAAGGTAACAATATCAGATTTTCACATGATTATTGCGGCCAAAATTCACTAAAATTCGCTTGGTGAAAATTCGCAGGTGAAATCAGTTGAAATTATATCTTCGATTCCTCTGCCAATACAAAATACAAGTGCAGAAAGTTGGAAAAGGCGGGTTTAACATTTTTGTCCAGAAAGCCTAGAACTACCCGACTGATGGAGAGAAGGAGGACAGAAATTAAACGTTTATTGACTCACTCACAGCTCTAATAACAAAAATCAGCTCAGGGAAAACCTCTCAAATGGTTATTGTAGTGGGCGAAAGCATTGTAGCCTTACAGTTCAGGTTTACTCTAGTTCACACACCCACCCAGAAAACACAACATGAGTACTTCATAAACTTCATTAAATGCTCCCAAAGTGTCAGCTGCTCACTTGGTGCAGCATATGGGAATTATTTTTTGTTTCTTTTGCTATTATAACAAAAACCTGTTGGTCAGATTGCCTCCAGTTTCTCATTCTTAATGTATTTTTCTTTTGTTCTTTTTTCTCACATTCTTACATTGTTGGCGTTTTGCTTTTGCCACTCCCTGAGCATGACAACCCCTTCACATCGTCATGGCAACATCATCCACAGCATGGCAAGACTCGGCTTCCAAAGACCAGCCTGGCTGCTGCAGCAAGTCATTTTCTTTTTTCATATCGGCGACAAAAGGCAAAAAGGCAATCATTAAAGGACTACTAGTTGCCATTATTAATCGACTGAGTAAAAGAAATGCAAAGTAAGTTTTGAACTAGAAATATGTCAAAGGATTTCAAGGTAAGAAGTCAAAATGCTACAGCAGATACAATTGAACAGAACTGAAAGCTATTAAGAAGTTGTTTTAATCATAAAATGGTTATGTGAGCACAGAAAGAATCTAAAAGTTCTGACAATACTAATACATTATGCTTTTTTTCTCTCACATGGAACAAAAAAACAGAAACTCTGAAAATATGGCTCTTCAATCATCCAACTAAAGTATACCGTGACTAAAGCAAACAAAGTGTCAAAAAAAGCACCTGAAAGTGACTACATTCCTATCCAGTCACACGATACTGATGTGTGAAGAAAAGACTGAAATAAGTACTGTACCCATATAAAACACCAGCAGCCTACAATGACACATTCAAATACTTAAAGATAAAATTACTTATTTTGGATTCTACAAATGAATTTAGGCATCAAAGCAGTACAGTATAATGTGGGGTATGAAAAAATTGGTATTCATTCTAAAATTAGCTGGCTATTAGTGTCAAATAAAAAAAAGTTTTTTTAATCATAAAAGGGTACATAACACACAGTTTCTGCAGTCTCATGTTAAACCTGAGTACCTATAGAGTAGTATTTCATCCTTCATATGCATTTATCAGATTTATAAAAGACAGATACGCTGTACCGATTCTTTCTGAAAACAGCCGAACTCCTGAAGGCGTGCGGGGGGCGGGGCTAAAGAATCTCGGCACACACACACACACTCTGGATAACTTTCGTTCCACTATACGTTTGTGTAGTTGACAGTATATGCACTTATGTGGCAACTGATAAAGAATCAGGATCAAAATCTAATACATTTTTTTTCAGAATTAAATTGAATGAATATGTGTCTGAGCGGGTCTAAATTCAATTACTGTCTATTTCAGTACGTTACAATTATATTTCCAGAAAGAAAGTGGTTATTTTTTTGAGGCTGAGCTGTATTCTCATCACCTAAACACCTCACAGTTCTGTGGACCAGCACTAGGAGTATAGCTAGCCTTCAGTTGAAGCTGTCATTTTCTATTGGATCATAACTTTGACTGACGTGGGTCATCAGCCAATTCAATTTTGATGCGTAGTGATAGAACGGCCCAGAGATGTGTCGGCACTAACTGATGTCATCAGCCGTTTGAACCTTTCGCGGGTCGTTGGCCATCTATGTGAAAAAAGCTATGGCCCCCTGAGGATGACGGACTGTGCAATCTTAATGTCTTGTCCATCCTGATGTCAAGCTGGTAACGTTAGCTGTCAAGCTGTTTTTTTTCTGTTTCTTTTGATATTCTTGTTGGTCTGTTTTTTTGTTTGTTTGTTTAAGAGTATTTGTGTCAGTGAGTTGACTTTGATTCTTTTCACCAGTTGCTTAAACGGTGACATGAGTGCAGTGGTATCAATAAATAGTTAAATATCCATTTTATCTCGCGTCATTTTATATTGGTAACGAGCACTTTGAAAGCGGGGTCCGTCACAGTAGTGCATACAGTGCATGATTGTATTTTGTATGTATTGGTGTGTGTGTTGTTATGATGATGGCGTGGGGTGTGTTGGTCATTAGTGAAGGCCCTGACTGAAACCCCATGGTACGCTACTGAATTTGATGCAGTTTCACTGACCGCCTGCGGTTTCGACAGTTTCGTTTTGACAGGGAACAAACAAACACACTTGCAGAAGTCTGTTGCTGCTCTGGAAAAACAAACTGCATCCACCGTTTCCTTAAAGGGTTAGTTCATCCAAAAGTTAAATTTATGTCATGTATGACTTAGCCTAATGTCGTTCCACACCCGTACGACCTCAGTTCATCTTCAAAACACAGTTTTAGATATTGTATATTTAGTCTGACAGTGTATGTGTATTCACACTATACTGTCCATGTCCAGAAAGGTCTGAAAGTAGTCCATATGGGACATCAGTTGGTTAATTATAATCTGTTGAAGCATCGAAAATACATTTTGGTCCAAAAACACCAAAAACTACGACTTTATTCAGCATTGTCTTCAATTCCGGTTTTGTTTTTAATCCTCAAATAAAGATTCAAACGGTTATGAATCAGCATACACCGAATCACGAATCAATCTGCTGATTCATGATCGTTTGAATCTTTACTTAAGGTTTGAAAACAGATGTAGAAGAGAAGACGATGCTGAATAAAGTCATAGTTTTTGTAATTTTTGGACCGATATGTATTGTCGACACTTCAAGAGATTCTAATTAACCAACTGATGTCACATATGGACTACTTTGATGATGTTACCTTTATTACCTTTCTGGACATGGACAGTATAGTGTGCATTCACTTTCATTGGAGGAACAGAAAAGCTCTCAGACTGAATATAAAATCATTAATTTGTTAATCATTAATTAATATGAGTCATTAATGACATCAATTTCATTTTTGGGTGAACTAACCCTTTAACACAGAGTTATTTGGGATGCTGGACATGGTTATCTTTCCCTCACAACCATAAACGCACTTCTTTAGTGACATTGTTGATTTCGTGGACCGTGCTCTTGATCTAGCTCTGGTTGATGTGCTCACGGACTCATCCGGGAGAAGTGTCCATGCAAAGAAGTCTGCCCTTTATGACCTCATACAGGGCCATACTAAAAATAAACTTGTTCAATTCCTGAAGGAGTGTATTTAAGCCTTTTGCGAGTACAGAATTTTTTTAGGGTCATGTTTAGCATGAGAATCCACCTCTTTAACAGTGTAAATGAGTCAGAATGCTAAAGTACCTTTTCCTTCATTCCAAAAAATCAAGTGTCATGAGGCTCAAGCAAGAAAGTCCATAAGGGCATCATGGAGCAGGTGTCACCTGGCACTCTCCTCCCAAGCCTTGCCAAAACATACACTCCTCCTACTAATCAAACACACACTCACCTCTCCTTCAACAAACATGCAACACTGCATCGCTTCACTGAAACAGCAGTGTGTAATATTAGATAACACTTTCTGAAAACAAAATTTACATCGAATTAAGGAGGAAATATTAGAGCTAGGAGATGACATCCATTATTGTTCCGACTATGTTCAAAATATTTAGAACGTATTGTACATAGTGGGTGTTTATTTTTTATATACTTAAAAAAAATTGTTGGCAGGAAAAGTATGTTATAAGGGTCAATGATATGACAAACATATTTTTGTGCATTATTTCCTTTAAAAATAATTTGATAAATGAATTACATATATCACTTTATTATATAAAACCTATTTAGTTGGAATTAATTTTTAGCACATTCAAATAATACATATTACTTTATGTTTTGTTATCTTAAACCCCCAAAATGTCAGGTGGTTCAACTGTCCAAACAAATGAACAGACTATTTTTAAAAAAGTGTCTTCAAAATACAAAATTAAAAACTATGGCATCATTTTATAAATATCAGTTGTTTTTAAAGCTGTTGAGATAATTGAAAAACCTTTGTCTAGCAATTCTCAGATGTCAGGGGGACACAATTGCAAACATCGTTCTTTTATTATGAATTGACAAGGTAATAACTAAACATGATAATGCATCAGCCAGATGACCCCAACTGATCCTTGTGGCAGAGTGTAAAGGCTAATTTCACATATGGGTAGGTTGGTACACTTTCCATGTCAGGTGGTATAAATACAGTATATACATACTATTTGTATATAAATACAGTAGATATCACATATTCGCTAGTTAATTGAGCATAGACTAATTAATTCCAAACATTCATAAACGGGGTGCATGTTCACGCTCATTCATAATTTGCATTACAACTATGTAAACTACGTGTCCAGGAACGCTGTGGAATCTTCTGGACCTCCTTCTTCGGTTTGGCTCTAGTATATTACATATATTGAAGAGACTAATTGGCCATAGGCCTAGCAATATTTAATTATCGTGTGGCCACCAAAGCATTTTTAGCCAGCTTAATGCCTGGTGCTCTTTTGAGATCTGCAAGCTGGTGGCGATTGAAAGCGCTTAGCAAGCACAGCCTTTTTTCTTAGGGATACTTTGGTTGCTATGATACAAAATACCCATGGCAATAATGTGTTACTAGTAACTAATTTTAAGATCATTACTGAAGACAAAAATGCTGTAACTCCTCCATTGTTCAGTCATTGTACAAGTAGCATGATTGGTCCTGCCCCTCCTCCACTGTGATTGGACGACAGGGTAAAAAGTGACAGTGACGAGCGCCGTATTACTCAAAGTTGAACCGTTGAAAAAAAAGACAGGGCAAACTCATGAAATACTATTATGGTACATAGTGCATTAAGGTGCAATGTCATCAGTTTGCCTAAATTAGAAGACAGAACATTCACATTTTTATGCACCATATACACGTGGGAGGGAGCAGGTGTACATTTCTTTCATACCAACGGAAACTTTTTACACAAATGCGTTCTGCTTGCATTTCATGAATGAGACCTAATGTTCATGAATCATGACTCAAAATATTCATTACATTCAAAATAAAATGTCGTAATTGGCAAGTTTAATTTAGTGAATGGCCTCTCTCTTGGAAATGTTCTCTCCCTTCCGCTAAAATGGATCACGGATTTTCATGACATCACCGCGGACTTCAGCTTCTCATCACATCTTCTATCCAATCAAAATGCTCTAGAATCTGAAGCTTCCTAACTCATTTTCTGCATGGTGAATGACACACAATGCAGTATATAGGGGATAAGGAACGCTTCAGTCTGTGCAAATGCTTTCAGTTGAGGAGAATGAAGTCTGGTTTCACGTTAGTTTCACACGCGCGCACACACACACACACACACACACACACACACACACACACACACACACACACACACACACACACACACACACACACACACACACACACACACACAGTCTTCTCCGTTCCAAAGACACGAAAGCACAGAGCAGATCACATGCCCGAGTCAATGCAGACGACAAAACATATCAGACTCATCTGAATTCTTCATAGAATGCTGTATTTTAAAGCGATATGGAAAAGATTATGATGAGAAATGATTAGAGATTAGGAGAAAATGGCAGCTTTACCGAGCTGAAAGGCTCTAGTCAAACTGTGAAACAAACTAAATGTTATTTGCCATTTAAAAAAAAGGGGAGGAGCTGCTTGATACGTCCCACCCTGTCTTCCTGCTTCAAGGGAAATTACGTCAATACATTGAATAATGCTGCGCGTTTCAAGGCATGTCAGTGGCCCTTTAAAACCCTGTCATCTTAACAATTCCCAAACACTCACAAGAGGGTCAAATCTCACTTTGTTAGAGAAAAACAATTTAGCCCAAATAGAAGCTACCAATTCCTCCACTCTCTTAAGTCACCATATACGCTCATGGCTGCATGTGATTGGGTTTTTCTAAACAAACATCCACCTCTAGCAACTCCTATATGGATAAACAGGCAAAAAGGAAGAAAGAGACAGAAACAAAGAGAGCAATAAAAGAACGTGTACGTGTATGTGACAGTGATTCCCATCGGTACTATTGGGAGCTAATGGAGAAGAAACACTGCAGACATTTATCACAGAACAACATGCAGAGCTAACAACCCTGATGGCTGCTCCGGTCTCCGCCACGAGCCTTTGTTCGAGCCCATTAGTGGAAACGCATTGCAATATGGCACCAAACAGCCACTCAAACCAAAGTGTGCCTTGCACACAGGTTTGTAGTGTTGTACATCTCAATATTTGAGGGCAACAACCTAACTTTCTGAAAGATCTGCACATTTGCACTCTAAGTAAAAGTCATCATTACCATTTTCCATAAGAGACCTAAGGTCAGGAAGGAAATTCTCTGTTTATTCAGCTATTTCCTTCCATTGTATAATGGAGGTTTTCATTTTGGGCCTGTCTGTGATTGAACCCAACATAAAACAGCATTCTCAACCCCATTAAACTTCTGTGATGTGACGTATTTTGAGGCAAAACGATGTTCAACAAGAAAAAAAGAAATGTTGGAAGGAACAATTTATTGATTGGACTATAAAAACAGACCTACAGAGTTTACAGTCGATTGTGGAGAACTACTCCCCTCCTGAAACGCCACTTTCTGACCAGGAAAAGGAGAATGAAAGTTGAAATTCCCCCTTGAGAGCATCTTGATTCTAACACCCTTTTCAAAGGCAACTTTTTTGCTGTTATTTCCATCACTTTACTTTATACATAAGTTTTAAAATTCTGTGTTTGTTAACTATTACCAAGATTTCAGTGAGGCCAAATTAACTACATTAGTTAAAGGTGCTGTGTGCAAGTTTTTCATTTTATTAAAGCATAAAAATACCATAATATTTGCATATATTTAGGAAACATGCTAAAATCAACTACTTGTTTCTCAGAAAAACAAAGCTACAGCCAGTAATTTTACTTTAAAATGTGCATTCCATGTTGCCCAATATACCCAATAGTATTTCGACATGCCAGGTTGCCAGTTGGTGGAATCCACAGTGCATTGCAGCAGCCATGGAAGCCAGCAAACAAACTCAGAGATTGTAGATTCTACTTGACCTAAAAAGCTTCGGCATCCATCAAAAATCTCTGTTAATGAGAGCATATTAAAACACGGATAAATCAACTTACAGTGTGGCTTCATTGTCAATTTTGCTCTCTCTCTCTCTCTCTCTCTCTCAAATATTTGGAATTCGGACTGCAGTACCTATTTCGATGTCAATCCTTCATACCGCACTTTTAATATTATTAACCAATAGTCAACGTGCCATAGGAAAAAAAATCAAAAGTAGTTTTTAGAAGTGAAGCACTTTGAAAAAAAGATTACAAAGATGTTTTGCTGTGAAATGCTCAGGTGAGCACAATAAGAAAAGTAAACAGTGTCAATTCTGATTTAATATTGACTTTACATAAATTATGTAGGACAGAACTCAAGAATAGATGGGAGTGACTTGAAAAGAAAAAGTTAAAAACATTTACAGGGAAAAAGTGACAGTAAGGAACAAAGACAAAGATCAGACATTCAGACAAGACAAGCGACGGGTTAAATGATATTGAAGATGGATAAAAGAAAAAAGGAAAACATCTCCCCATGGCTATTCTTTCAAAGATGAGAGGGTTTCTAAGTAGTGGCACAATTAGGCTGCAGTTGATGGAGACACTACATGAAAAAGAATAGCACTCCAGGCCAGCAATAAGAACCAGACTCAAATTATAGGAGCCCACGCAAATGCCTGACTGAAAATAGCTCAACCGGTAGAATGCAGTGGGTGGATAATAACGAAAGAAAGCACCAAAATCCTTTCACAAACAGCACCATGAGTAGGTACTAAACATATACATATATATATATATATACATATACATATACATATACATATACATATACATATACATATACATATACATATATATATATATATATATATATATATATATATATATATATATATATATATATATATATACATATACATACATACATACATACATACATATATATATATATATATATATATATATATATATATATATATATATATACACACACACACACACACTACCTGTCATAGCTCACAATTTTTTATGTCATAAGAAATTATTCTGACAGTAACTGTCAGTGGCCTGACACATGAATGTGGACAGAAGATGTGTTGACAGAATGCTACTGAAGCTTGCTTAAAAAACTCCTGCGGAAATTCAAACTCTGTCAATACGTCTGCCATCAAGTCAAACCAATTTTGTCTATCTGAAACCAAAGGTTACTTTTTTCTTTTTAGGTGAGGTCTGGTCTTCTTGTGAAGTGTTTGCCCCTTCCTATTGCATTCTACCATCTGCTAAGGCGAAAACACTGATTCCTCATGACACATTGTGGATTTCGCCTGTCTTTTCCCACGGGAAAGTGAAGGAACTGTGGGTAGCAGCAGAGGAGAGGTACCACGGAGGAGCTTGCTGTCCTACAGGTCTGTCACGACTACCGTCGCCCTGAAGCTCCTCTCTGCTCGCCGCTGATAAAGAGCTGTATGCTGTGTGTGTGTGTGTGTGTGTGCGTGTGTGTGTGTGTGTGTGTGTGTGTGTGTATACGTTTACACACCCACACCATGTTTTTCAGCTGTTCCTGCTTATTTCCGAACCCTTTTTTTGCTTTGAGAATGTGTCATAACTTGTTGAGGGAAGCAAACAAGGTGTTCAGAAAGTTCTGGACTGATGCGATCGAGTCATGTAGACTAAAGTCTTAGAAACAACACATCAGAAAGCTTGGCATACGTTTCCTTTTTTGTACCTTTTACACTAGTGGGTAGACAAAGAAAACTTGTTGATTCTGGCTGTGGTCTTTTTCCTTGATTGGTGATTCTGAAGGTGCAATTTGACATAAGTGAAATAGAGGCAGCTAGAAATAGAAAGTACAGTGTGTTCAGCAAGTACTCTTGTGCACCTGGATGCCAATGTTCTGACATTTCCAGTGGACAACAACTAATCACAGATTGTGAAAATCAGATGTGACCAAGCAGTAACAGTACAACAAACCAGATTTTTGCATTGGTAATCCAATGGGACTTTGAAAATTATGCCCAGCTACAATAATTACACGAGTGGAGAGCATTCAAATCTCTGCTTATTAGTTTTGCAGCTTCTCAGCACCAGAGGATGTCCCTGGTTTGAAGTGATATATTGGCATGCTGTCTCTCAAGGGTACGTAGGTGGGTGACTGACTAAAGCAAATTTATCTGCATACATATGTCCTTTTTGGGCGATTGCTCGCTTTCACCTCCTCTCATTAAACAGCATCCGCTTCCTCAATCGCTCCACTCCTCCTCGCTTTCCTTTTTCAGCCCCCATCCTTGTACCATTCTGCACGGAGTCACACAAAAAACGTGAGGCAGAAGCATCCTCAGGCGAAATTCTGCCATGTGTGAGAACCGTTACCCAGATAAGGAGCTTGCAATTATGCTTTTGACCCTTGACAAGCTCTTCTTCATCCATGCGATCTCGAACTTCTGACACTCTTTAAAGTGGCCAAGTCAACCCCTCAATCTCCTGATCTGCACTCTTTTCTAACATATTTCAAGCCCTCTCTGAAGCCTTGAGTTTTCAGCTCTTCATTTAATCTGAGCTCAACAGACTCAAGGCTGCCCACTTCACATCACAACAATCACCAATGAGATCTGTTGCTGGAAAGGAGGAACAAGAAAAGAAAAGTTTTTCAATTCAGGAATTGATATATAATGTGATGGCCTCACAAATTGCTAGAAACAGGAGACTGAGAGTAATATTTCAGAGTAAACAAATAAAAAAAATGACAAAGAAACCAACTGATATTTGGTCATTTTGAGATTTAAAAAAATTGCTGTGTGTACACGCACAAATTATATTTGAAAGCTACATTGAGGGCAAGACACAAAGCTGTGATGTTAACTACTTTCATGGTGAAAGAAAAATCTAATTATAACCTGGACAATAGATAATTAACATTTGACCTTTCTTAGGAATTTTAGGTAAATATTGGGTCAAATTAGTCATTTTTACCAGTAATTAAAAAACATTTACATTAGCCCTCAACCCCTAAAATGTTTAAGTCTAAAAAACTTTTGGCACACCCATTCATAAAAGAACAGTTTAAAAGGTATTGTAACACACACACACTTGCATTAGAGGATAGTGTAAGCTGACGGATAAAGCATGAAAGTCGGAATGATAGCTTATATAAAGTGTCATTCCCAATTTCACACAAAAGGATCTACCAAACCAAGCAGGATTCATTCAATCAGTAGTGAAAACAACGCACACACACATACAAACATATACACACCCTGCACACATGCACACACATACAGACGCCTGGGAAGCCGGTTAATGATGTTTTAAATCTGTAATCCAATATCCTTGTATTGCCATATACAGAATTACTAACTTCCAGATCAGCATTCATATTGAGTTCTGTTCTATGCACAAAAACAAGAAGACTGCAGAGTACACCATATCATGTAGCCACCAATAAAAAAGGCTCGGTTTTGAACAGGTGTTCTGGGAGCAGTTTGTCCAATTAAACAGGCATTTGCTTCTTTACTGCAGCTGTTTATCCATGATTTATTCAGTCCATAATCTATGAAATGACTCAGAAAGGCTTATAAAAGCAAAAACAAATAAGCGATGTAATGCTTGAACAGATATTCAGATTCCATAAACTAAATTCTTGCAAATCCAAATAAAACCTAACACTGACAAAGTAGCCTGGTCCTACCAGACTCTCGAACATTTGATTTGTACAGAGAGTCTGGCCACTCTCCATTAAGGAGCATTAACTTCCTTGAAGGTGGGTACTTTAAACTGAAGTTTAAAACTATTGGATCTGCCCAGAGCCACTCTAGATCTGCCATAACCAATCTCTAACATTTGGTCATGACGCATGTCATCTCTAACTAGTAGGAATGCACGATATTATCGGCACGACATCGGAAACGGCCGATAAACGCTTAAAATATAAAAATCAGCATTGGCCGATATGAAAAAATTATGCCGATTTGCCTTGCCGATATGATAACGTGTTGATATGCGCCTGAAATAACTCACGTGGATGAGACCATGTCAGCACTGCAGTCATTCTTCAAGTAAAAACAAGCAAATACATTGCATATAAAGTGATTTATATTGACTGTTTTTAAACGCTGCCTTGAATTTCTGAATGCGCATACAGAAGGACGTGACCGTCAGCAGCAGACTTTGCCACGTTTTCACAACAAAACTAGCCCAAAACAAGCTCTATCGCATCTCCCCACTCTCTAGCGCGTGCGGCAGCCTCCACAGCAGCAGAAGCTCCTCCAGGTCCTAGTATCCGTCCCCAGACCGCTATATATTTATACATGTAGTGGGGGCGCTTTTGTTACAGTAATACAATGAAAAGTAGAATACACAAATACATTCTTACTTCTTGTTCTGAAAAAACAAATCAGTAAAGAAATTTTAGGAAATGGATGATGAAAAATAATCCAAGAAGCTCTACAATAATTGTAGAATTGAAAGACAGCATCAACGGATGTCATGCCACCCCCACTTCATGTGCACAAATGTTAAATCCAAAAATACAATATTTAGGTTACAGCTGCATCTGGGGTGAAAAATGACTGGCTTTATTATTGTTATTTTCAGGGCTTCTAATATATTCTTATCATAAAAATAACTGTATTAACATTTATTTATCTTCAACAAGAATCCTTTTAGTAAGGAGACCTCAGAAATCTGAAACCAGAATGAAAAAAAAAAGGTTTTGATCAAAATGGTGTTGTTTCCAAACAAAGGGAAAAAAATAAACATATATCGGCATCGCCCAAAATAAGATAAAAAAAATAGTTAAAAAAAAAACAAAAAAACAACAAAAAAACCCAGCATTTTGGATATCAGCAAAAATCCAATATTGTGTACCCCTACTAACTAGCGCACGACATCAACGTCATCGTTCTCAGCCACTCCCCCTGTTCGCTGATTGGACCGGTTAAAATTTGAAGAAAGAAAACCAGAGAATATACCGCAATCCCAGACGGAGTACTGAAGGAAAATGAAAATTGAGCAGAACGTAGGAGGGCGGAGCCAGGCTAGACACAAAGTACAAACATTGTCAAATACGAAGCTGCCAATGGCTGAGTACAAGATAACTAAATAACAAGCAACACCCTAGCCCTTGGTCAGCATGTGTCACAAACCATATGGGCATCATTAGAGAGAGAACTCTCTAACTGAAACCATTCAAGAAATAGACCAAGGTTTAATGGGGATGGAGGATGACGTACTGATATCCGGATAGCATTGTATACCGGACAAACAAACCATTAATGTCGACCACGCAGCTCAGTAGAGATAAGACAGCAATGCTGAGAGATTGTCTTTGCTCTGCCCAACACCACGGTACTTTCACCACACTGCAAAGTTCATGCTTGGCTTCTGGTAGAGTTTAAACCTTTTTCAGGAGGAGGCAGTTTTTACATGGGTAGGTGGGTAATGGAATTACCCAAAGCAAGAGATTTCAGCGAGCACAACAATTGTCACCGCTCCACAACGCCTCATTATGCACCTGCTGTTCCCTACAGCTTCTCACAAAGCGGATTCTTCTGCAAGGTCATAACCTACCAGCAGACTCATCACAAACAGTGAGTCGCTTACAAACTGTCAGTGTTGGAATACTTCCTGTATACAGTGCACTTGCCCCAAATGTGCCTTACAGAGCAGAGTGCAAAGCTAGGTAAGCACCCACTGAACCTTGCTGTGACTTCCTATCAATGCACTGCAAGGAGATGGCCTTACATAACACTGTGTGGAGATATGCATCTCGTGGAGAGCAAAACTGACAAGGGAAGGAAAATATGACAAAGAAGATGGGACTCTGCCTCCAGCGAGGCATCCGCCTGCCAATCTCCCCCACAAGAGTCAAGAACTCATCTCCTGTGGAGAAGCAGAGGCAAGTCTGCTTACATAAACTAAATCATACAGCCATTCAGAAGAGGAAATCAGACCAAAAAACTATGCACAAAACTGTGCCAAGAGATTAGACATACGTGTAGGGAAGAGTGGGACATCCATCAGTGTGATTTCCAGGCTGCTGTTCGCCATCAAGAAATGGATAAGCTATCATAATAGCAAGCACATGAGCGCAAACATATGGGGCTTCTCTTCAGAAAACAAAGACAATGAACAGATGAGAAAAAACAGACAGAAAGAGGGATGCAGAGAGAAAAAGGTATGAAAGAAATGCAGGGAGACAGCAAGAGAAAAAGCCTCAGCCCACTTGCCAGTCAGAGTGTAAAGCAAAGCAAAGCAAACAATTTGTGAGGACAGAAGCTAGCTCTCATCTGCAGGGAATCTGGCTCATAAACAGAGATTAGTCTCCCGGTGGGCAGATATTCACATTTAGATTTAGTTATTCAGCAGACACTCCTACTCATAGCAGTATACAAACATACGGTACGAGTAGCCATTTCTTGTAACTACATATCAAATAAAAATTGGTAATGTTATAAAAGGAGTCGACAGCCATCAATTTGAAAAGAAACTGTTTTTGCACAGAAACACAAACTGAATTGAAATAATTTCCCTAAAATGTAGTTTGTGTGGAAATATTACAGGACATTAACACAGGCCAGAGACAGGATATGCTGAAGAAGCTATACCAGGTGCAGAAATCTGTTTTCGCAATATTGCTTGAAATATTGGAAGAACAAAACAACTATTGAAATGGGGGTGGGAGAATGCGTTTCCGAAGGCAACTGAATGTCTTCAGAAAAGTTTCGGTGGCATTTCCTTTACCTCCATATAATGCCTATTGTGTACAGCAGTAACCAAGGAAACACTATATTGCTGCTGTACCATAAGCGCCACCTACTATCAGAGAGTGAATCTGTATTTTCATTCAGGCTAACTGCAGTTGCTTTGTGCAGGTTTATTTTATGTAGCATTATTTCACAAAGCTAAAGCCCATTCTGTTTTCGCTTTAAAGAAAGTGTATGTAAGATTGTGGCCAAAACTGGTACTGCAATCACTATCCCTCATCTGCTCTGGGATGAATCAGGGCCATTTTATGAATCATTGAAATACATTTTTTACATAGTATACAAGTCCTTTAAAGGGTTACTTCAGCGATTAGCATATGGCTTTCTATCAGTAGAAACCCTGGATATTAATCCGGTGGCGCAAATATCGCAAATTTGCGTCATCGGTAAAATGTTTGGCCAGATGCTAAAGACTACAGCCAGCAGAGGGAGCTATTTCCGCATGTTTTTAAATCGCACATGGGGGATGGGGTCACACTCACAGCTCAGCTCGGCTCAGGCATTCATGGAAACGGGGCGGCCAGCTGAGCAAAGTGAGTATTTTATCTTCTCAAGTTAATTCCTATGACAGTTAATCTTCCAAAGGCATGAAAATGAACTGAAAACACGCCAGACTGAACATGCACGGAGAACTACTGCCGTGAGCGTGGACGCGTTTACCTCAGCTCTTATCACGAGAGCTCATTCAGCTCATCATGATGCGTGTAATCTGACTCCTTCTGCGTTTGTGCTGACACTTCCTCAGCGGCTAAATCACAATATATTGAACAGACATGTTCAGTTTTTAATTGTAGTGTCTGTTCTCTAACTGAACTGATTTTATAAAGATGAACGTGGTGGTGGGAAAGTGAAAGTGATTCAGTAACGGTGGCTTTGGGAGTGGCCTCACAGGGCAGCGAAGCATTCTGGGAATTGTAGTCTTTCATCCCCATGTGACAAAAACACCTTTTCTGTATTTTCTCAGTCTAGAAAGCACCAAATTAAAAAATAATTTCACATTTCAACTACATTAATGACCCAGTTTAAATACAGATTAATCTTCCCAGCGCTGAAGTACCCCTTTAAATCTAATCTAATTTAAATAAAAAGCAATTGCTCATAGCATCTTTGTTTGAAGTGTGATTTATTAAGTGGTTGCCTCTAATTTCAAATGGCTACAGATATTTTTGTTTCTTTGTTTAAGGCCAGTTTGGATGTAATAGAGCAAATAAACAACAAATAAATGTGCTTACATAGAAGCAAATAAAGAATTTAATGCACCTGACCTGTGTAGGGCATCTTACATTTTCTAAAGTTGATTGGTTGACAAACAAGAACCAGGCCAACAGTTCACTGCTTGAGTAGCCTACAGAATACAGGAAGATGCCCTAAAATTCAAGATACCTGGGCAATTATGTGCCTGTGTGAGTTGTCGTCACATTTATATCATTATATAGGAAAGCTAGCCTAGAAATCTAGAAGCACCCTAGCGGCAGCATATCTAATCTGCCCGTGACTTTCGTCTAGCAACGCTCAATACACTTCTGAGCTGTAAACGCCAAACTCTTGACAGGCCAATCACATCGTGTATAGAGTCAGTGGGCGGGGCTTAACATAATGACGCCGGAGTTGCGCTTGCGTGCTTCAAGTAAACACAGAAACTGGTAAACGGCGGTCTTTCGAATCAGCTTTGATCGTGACTCTGGAAGACTTGGAGTTAAGCTTTTCTCTGAGAAAAGAACAAAGAACGGCACTGAAGTCATTCTTAAAAAGGGAAGATGTGTTCTGAGTGTTGCCGACCGGATACGGCGAATGTTTAATCTATCAACAAGCTCTGTTTCACCTTCGTTGCTCTGGTTGGTTGTAGCGCTATCCTATCGCGTGCAGAGGGAGTTTGAAAGACAAACGTTTATCCCTCCCCTCAGATTGAGCCCTGTCTATGGTGAGTTTCCAAACCAAACATCTTGATGTGGGTCTGGCTTGTCAGGCTATAGGAAAGCAATATCAAACAAGTAATAGGCACAATATCACATAAGTGCAAATGTGATATTGAAATTTATATTGAATTGATATTTTTAAAATAAGAAATATTGTTTATTTTGACAAAATATTACCTGTAAAGCCAGAGCTGTAGTGAGTCTCCGAACAACAAACAGTGGTATTCAATTGGGTAAACTAATGATACACGGCTCAATCATAAAGAGAGCCATATACTTCACTCCTGAATTCCGTTTGAATTAATTGAATGAATAACTAATTCAATGACTTCTTATTTAGACATTAACCGCCACCTACTGTTTTAGTTTCTTGTATCATTTCATAAAAATAAGTAATATTGTTTGCTCAAAGATGAAGATTTTGTTTATACATTTAATCAATCTCATGTCTTGAGTATGATTAAAATATGATTAAATATGATTTAAAAATTGTTTAAAATATATATAAACACAAGGATATTTATTATTCTTTATGAAAATGTAGTATTGCAATCAAATATCTTGTAGCATTACAATTCTGACAAAATATTTCATTTTATCATCTGGGGGTGGTATTACACAACAGTCTTATGAGAAACATTATCCCACGCTGGCAAATAACTGGGAGATCCCTGATATGTGCTAACAGGGACATGAACAGGTGCATTAGGGGCTTTCTGGTTCCCTGACTCTCAATCGTGTGAGTAATCCATTAAGACGGAGTACACAAAAGCTGATTAGCAACAGATTACCTTCAACTGTCCATTAAACTTGAATTTTAATTACCTTTGAAACATTTAATGACGGTGTATTTTTGACATGAGACAGTAATGTGCGATAATGCCTACAGGGATGTCTGTTTTATTTACAGGTGAAGCACATCTTGGCACTTTTATTACACCTTCCTCCGTTTCCGGCTAGAGAACTAGCCAGTGGCAATAACAACATATAAGGCGATGACATTCAAATAATGAGTGCGGTCTGGACTACATGCAAATAAAGGGAAAAGACTGAAGCTACTTATAGAGTTTCCAGTGAAACATGCCTTGTGTCACTCATGGGTAAAAAAGGTGACAGAATTGCACACCTGTGCAGTGAAACGTATTGAACAGACTAGAAGATTTATGTGCTGTGCTCACTCATGCCTCTTCAGATTTTTTAAGCAAGAAAAACTGTGGCAGAAATGAGGCAACAATGTCCTTCGAGTAAACTGTATAGTTGCATTTCTGCTACTAGTGTCAAATTTAAAAAATACACGTAAAATACTGCTAACAAATTACATTTTTTTTTACCAAATGTGTTAGCAACAATGTCAGTAAGGAGCAAACATGTTCTGTATTTAGTAAGCTGAGACATTCAATGTGGACACAATAGAGTGCTGCAGTGAGGACGTATTTTAGGGCAACCCAGAAGTTAGCATGACACTGGTTCCGTTGACTAAAACCCAATAAGACGTTTCTATAGGCTTTTGAATTATCGCAAAAATTAAGCTCTCAAATCAACAAAACTTTGATTGAAATTAAAAACTTAATTTTCCCAAGTTAACTTTAACAATTATTGAAGCCTAAATACAATCATCAGAAATAAAAAAGCTAACCTTATAGGCTATAAATGTTCCCTACAACATCAGTAGTCCCATTTGCATGTTAGCAACCGTCTTTTTCAATACCCCATCACAAGTAGGGTATTACTGGTGTTGTTTATTTTTGTAGAAAAAAGGTGTTTTCACATCTGTAGATCGTGATGTTTGCTGTTCCAAAACTGACTTAATTTGTTACAATGTTTTATTTTCTTCTTGGTTCGGTTTGCGTTCACAAGGCAATCTTTCTAAGTGTACCAAAATGTGTTTATGCAAGTCACATGCAAGTGATTGGTCCTCTTGTTGCAGCCCTCAACTGATGTTGACATGTTGTGTTTTGGCCTGAAGCTTCACCCTCCACCTATCTACCAATCACAAAGTCAGTAGTGTTTCGGCATCTGGGTTGCCAGATCTGCTCTAGTTACTACAGCTGCAGCTACAAACATTCCTGCTGGATCCTGCAGCCAATCTGGCAACCTCGACTCGGGGGGAGGGGGAGAGGGAATACACCTGCAGTACCGGTTTTGTCCACAATCTTAAATACACTTCCTTTAGGCTTAAACAGCGTAACCAATAAAGCGTATAACTGCAGCACGTTTGTCTCGCGCATCATTCAAGTTAGGTTTAACTCTTCTGTTTATGTTCACTGTGAAAGGTTGATTCTGAAATCCACTGCCGCTTCAATATATCTGTATGTATGTATGTATGTATGTATGTATGTATGTATGTATGTATGTATGTATGTATGTATGTATGTATGTATGTATGTATGTATGTATGTATGTATATATATATATATATATATATATATATATATATATATATATATATATCATAATCAAAGCCTTAATCAATATTTATCTTCCTATATTATTATATGGAATATGGTTTTTCTTTACGTTTCTTGTTTTCTAAAGTGTCTTTCATTTAATTTATTATATTTTATATTTCCTTTTACTGAAACACTAAAGAACTAGAGTTAGAACTGGAGCTTAATCAGCTCCAACCTTAGAGAGACTGTATCTGTGTATGTGCACAGTATTCTGTGTTAGAGATCAGTGTTGAGAATGGTGTTCAATGGGCACCCTAAGAGATGGGTGGACTTGTTGTTCTGGGCAAACTGGCGCCTGCTCCAGACCTGGAAGGTCACTATGGGCCTAATTCCGGAGTAAAAGCGTCAACAAGTAACACATCTATGGAAAAATGTATCAGATTCACTGATGTGTGGAAATTTACCATGACTGTGCATTGTCTCTGAGCCAATCAGAACCATTTGCATTGCAGTAATGACATGGATAGACCTTGAAAACATTATAACTGTTGGGACAATTGTATGTACGATAGGGCGAGGCAACGAGACGGTGAGAGAGGGAGCGCGGCCTACGAACTCCTTGTGAGACTTGAAGCTGGCTTCTGCTGTTAAAACTGCAAACTATTCTTAAGTAAATGTTTCTTTAATTAATTACACTACGGACTCTTGTTCTTCATTTCTTCACTACTGACTAATGACTCAGATTTCATCAAAAAGATCTTCATATGGGGCCCAAAACTTAAAGGAACACTCCACTTTTTTTGAAAATAGGCTAATTTTCCAACTCCCCAGTTAAACAGTTGTTTGACTGTTTTCAAATCCATTCAGCCGATCTCCGGGTCTGGCGGTAGCACTTTTAGCATAGCTTAGCATAGATCATTGATTCTGATTAGACCGTTAGCATCGCACTCAAAAATGACTTTTGATATTTTATTGATTTTTTTTTAGCATATCTGCTGCAAATGCGACCGTTTTCCCCTCTGTTACAAACGCATTTAACATGCTGTAGCCTATGAGTAGTTTACATGATAAGTAACCTTAAAGTCAAAATTAAGCATCTAGTTTTAATAATTTAAAGGGGCCTTCGAATTTGGGGGAAAAAACTTCAGGCAGTGTTGTGTTTTCGTGTATTTTTATTTTTCACAGCTCTGGATATCATAATGGTGATTGTTAAACACACAGAACACTTCACTACATCAGGGTATCTGCAGGTTTCACCAAGCCAAATTTAAGACTTTTTAAGACCTTTTTAAGACCATTATGAATAAAATTTAAGACCTATATCACGCAATAAAAAAAAACATGCATAGGAAATGCAGAATCACTCAATTACTTAAACTTATATTATTTAATTCATTTAAATTGAACAAAGTATTAGTTAACTTATTATTCATAGCTCAATCCCACAAGGATTAGCACATATATATATATGCTGGTCACTTCTATAAATTTGCAAACATTTTTTTTTTTTATAATTAGGATGCAACATTAACCATATTATTATGTTAGATGCACAATAGTCACACATGGCAATAAAACTGACAAAATGCATTCATCTTGTTCGGTAGGCCTATTACAAAGGTAATAAATATACTTTATATAAACAAATGACAATAGGAAAAATAAATACAACAGATGCATATCTACAAAGAGGAACACTCCACCGTTTTTAGAAATAGGGCTTATTCAACTTCTTTAGACATTTAGATATGTGGGCAAATGCATTTGTCTCAGTGCATGCATTGTTTTAGTCTGGCAGGGTCGCCGCTAGCTTAACTTGAAATGCATTTCCCCACATATCTAAATGTAGCAAAGTTGAATAAGCCCCATTTCTAAAAAAGTTGGAGTGTTCCTTTAAGTGTAAGTGCTGTTTCCCCCGCTTGTGTTGTTGTTAAGCTATATTAGTTTGCTTTCACTTTGAGAACTTACTAATGCGCAGATCCAGTGGTTACTGACACGTCCCAAACTTTTTAACTCAAATCAGGATATAGACATTTGCATAATGTGTATATTTGATCGTTCAAGAGTAACATTAGGCTAATGAGCCTAGAAATAACATTCAATACACTCACGCGAGCGCTGACAGGCAGCAAACACACGCAGCCTGACATCGGAGTTCAGCGTTTACATCACTGTTATTAACTATTTTTAATGCAGTCGGGTATATTATACATTTATTTGGTCATTAAGCAAGATGGTGAGAATGATTCGCCTTCGCGAACGCGGAACTACAAAAAACGTCACACTCAGCTGAAGAATAAAATCCGTTTTATGCGTCTGTGGGGTACGATCAGAAAGAGGCTCGTGCCAATAACACGAAAGCTGATTGGCTGCCATATAAGTGGCATGCTTGTCTAATTTGGAGCGAACAATAGTTGGTCTAGTGAAAGAAAGAACTACAGACACCACGGAACAAACACACACACAAACACACGTGCTCGCGTGCTGCGGAGGCGAGAGCATTTCAATGAAGTAGAGTTACGTGGACGTAGGAAAATTAAGACCTGTTTAACATTATTTAAGACCTAGAACGCAATGCTTCCGCAAATTTAAGCCTTTTTAAGGCCTTATATTTTGATTATGAAATGTAATACTTTTTAAGACTCCGCGGGGACCCTGTACATGATTTCAGTGAAATGTGTTATTTTTTAATGTTAATTTTCAGCTTTAAATGTTTTACTTAATAGTACTGTATATAAAAGATGATTCTTATGAATTTTTTTTTTTTAGTTATTTTTTTAAAAAAATTACTTGAAAGAAAAAGCTAATGGAGCACTTTCATTTTAACTTATATAAACTATTATAATGTATTTTACCGGAAAGTTTAAAGCTAATAACCATTAATATTTGAAGTACTTGAAGTGAAGTGTTATGTTGCATCTTTGTTTGTACCTTTGATTGTTAGATTGTTTGTATCTTTGCATGTTTGTTACCTCAATAAATTTAAGGTCATTCCTATTTTTTGTTTTATGTTCTATTATATTAACATTAAAAGCACACTCTTTTTTACCAAAATAACAGTAAAGGGTAAAAAAAAACTATTTTTAGATGCTGTGTAATATCATTGCGCTGCATCTGTGGTACAGCAGCAATTCCCTGATTATTACACAGGAATGAGAGTATATTTCCTAGCCATATTAGTCTAGAAAAATCACAACTTTTCATTTTCAGAACACAATGTAACTACAAGTATTCCCTGAGCCATTAAATAGGAAAAATATCGAAAGTCTTTGGTCATTTTTGAGTGAGAAGCTAACGGTCTAATCTGAATCAATTATCTATGCTAAGCTATGCTAAAAGAGCTACCACCAGACCTCGAGATCAGCTGAATGGATTTGAAAACAGTAAAACACAACTTTTTAACTCTAGAGGAGTTGGAAAATAAGCCTATTTTCAAAAAAAGTGGAGTGTTCCTTTAACAAAAGTCTTATGGGTAACTAACTAAACTAAAGCCAGGGACAAATAGCAACAGGTTCTAAAACAAATGCTCATGTGTGAAAGGCACCCTAAATGTAAAAAAACATATCTTGAGCCTCTGTTCACTACAAACCTTATAATAAGCTTTTAACCAAAATCCCATTCAAAAAACCCTTTCAGATGAACCGGAAGTGTTAAAATGCTAACTCAAAAACCAAAACCATTGTTTGTTTGCAGACTTTGCACTCAATTTCAGTCTAACAACATGTGCTCCAAATAAAAGGATGTGCAATACACTTGAATGACACCAAAGTGGGTTGACACTGACAGCATAGTGGCTTTGGGGGGAAATGCATAAATTTTGGCTTCATTGATCCCAAAGCTACTTGTTATGAAGACTGTATCTAAGAAAGAAAAACACTGTAAGGGAAGCCACAACAAAAGAAGGTTGAATTCAAAGAGCTTACAGACTCTGAAAGGCATTATTACTTTGACAGTGTATCCAAGATTAAAGAAGCACGGTAAGATTATGTATAATAATGCATTCAACATATGTAAGATCTTGTACAAAGTCATTTAGACAGTCTGGACAGCTCAAAAGACAAAAGATGTGTGTATATATCCCTAGTGACTGTAAAGGGGTAACCGGCAGCATACTTACACTGACTTTCTTCAATCATATGGATTAGAATATCAAAAGTGAAAGATGGCTGATCACATGCAGCACAGCAAAGGAGTCCTCTCACTATCTGCATCATATCTATGAGGAAAATAGTGCCTCAGGGAATACTTGAATAGCACCTGATCAAATCTGCAAAGCCAGGAAGGTTACCTTCTCATTTAGGCAGCAAAGATATTTCAATGCACCATGACAGAAAAATCAATAATCTGCCCCTAGCTACGCTCAAGATCTCCTCCAACTGAGAATATTTAATTCAACACAGACTAAAGGCAGTAATTTTTTTCTCGATTTTACGCATAAAATACGGGTGATACTTGTATTGTTTGACTTTAACTGGGTGGCCATGTGGTGCCCTTAAGCATTTTGATTGAACAATCAAATTCTAAGTTCAATGGAAGTCATGGGGCCTTATTGAATGTGCATAATTCAGCTTTCTTCTGCTCTCGCACTCTATGTCCAGGAGAATCATATAGACTCATTTGTAAACATCATAAAACTTCTGATATAAAGAAATCCTCATGAAAAAAAAAAATGTACACATACAAATTTTGCTACCTTTCAAGCTTTGGTAGATAAATCTACAAAAAAGATAACTTTTTTTTGTTAACTCTGAAGCTAAAAAAAACCCACAATAACTCCTACCCTTTCAAATACCTTGAGGTCTTAACAAATTCTTACAATTCAATTAATTTATTTCAATTTCAACCGCTCGTGGATAAATCCAATCTGGTTATGTGTAGGTGGGATTCTCTCCCTCTATCTCTTGCAGGTTGCAGTAACTTAGTCGAAACTGTTATTCTGCCTTAATTTCTTTACCCCTTTAAACAAATACAGAGTTTAATTAATACATCTTTCTTTACTGGATTTACTTGGCTTTTTTTTTTTGCTTGTTTCTATGGGGGAATAAACTTTTCGCCTTAATAAATCGATCCTACCACTTCCCAAGTTAGGCCTTGCATTTCTAAACTTCCAGAAATATTATCGGGCCTGAACAGTTCCTACACTTCTCTTTTGGAACAGGGATAGCTTCTCTGAAAACTGTCCACCATACAGAACCTTTGTCGAAGAGGTTCTCAACCTCCTTTAGTTAAAACCAGGGTTTCAAACAATCCTAGTCACTAGTTCTGCTTAAAATCCGGGTTCAATTTAGGAAAAATTGTTTACATAGAGTAACTACATAGAGGCTCTATCTCCAACAGTTGATTTTCCCCACATCCATTTCAGCGCCTGCATTTCACCTTTGGCCGTCTACTGGCCATCTCAAGATTAATGACCTCTTCGAAGAGGGAGTATTTGCCTCTTTTTCATTCTAATCTAAAAGTATAACCTACCCAATCATCACTTATATTGATTCTTCCAAATTAGACATTTTATACAGAAGTAGCTCCCCCACTTTCCTAATCATCTCCTGGAAACACACATGGACCACTTTCTTGCTTTGAAATGTCAACCAGACATCTAATCTTAAATTCTGTTAAAGCAGACCATAGTGACACTCTTAAGGTAGGGACGCACCAAACAGATGCCAAAGAACTAGCGCTGTGTCTAGGGAAACAAAACAGTACCTGAACACACCAAAAGGACAACAGGCGACTGTCAACTAACATGTGCATTCTGCGCCTTGCATGCGCGTAAAGGAGATAACTGTCTATTTAAGCAGATATATCTGTCATTCAAAAAAGGTAAAGAAACTAACTCAAGGTAAACAAACCATTTACAAAGCAGCGCGTGCAGGGGCGTCGGACTGGAGGGATAAAGGGTATTTTAGGGGGGGGGGGGCTTAGAAGTCAGTTTTCTATACATACACATTAGGGCTGTCAACGAATATTCTAAATTCAAATATATATTCGAATAGTTTTTAAAAAACTAATTTCAAAGGTGAAAATTAATATTCAAAAAAAAAAAAAAAACCCTGCTGCGGTAGTCGAGGTGTGGCTGTCTGCTTTGCGAGTGAGCGCGCGCATGGGGGTTCAGGGACAGGTCATAGGAGTCGCACTGTCACTGCTGAAAATGAACGCATCTTGCAGGGGAGATGGCAGAAAGTGCAGAGCCCAACTCGACTGCAGCAGAGAAAGAGATTTTAACTCCATAATCTAAAAAGCCATGTCTGGAAATACGTTGGATTTTGGTCGGTAGGAGGTAAAATTGTTGAGCCGCAAGAAAGTTACATGCAAGCTATGTAAGATACAGTTAGCATACCATGATGCCTCATTTTATTTAACATTAAACAGAAACATTACTAAAGTGTAGGCTACTGTACCGATGAAGAGATATCGCATGAATAAAGGATAAATGCACTGCTTTCACTGGTGTGATTATTTACCATGTCAAGGAAAAGCTCCATGTTTAGCACAGCTGAGCTAGCTCGGAGCGCTCAATATGTTGTAAAACTTCAATTAATATTAATAATATTTGTTTCAATCACTGAATGAAGCCTGCTATATTTGGGACAAGAGTCGCGAGTCTCGCGATCTTAAATTGCTTGCACAAAACTCTTGATCAGCACTCAAAGTTTGTTCATTATGAAAATATTCACACATTGCTCAGGTTAGATGACGCAAAATTATAATATCCTTCTGTCCATTCAGTTTTGACTTACTTGCTTGCTTTTATCACTTTTACTCTTATTCTCGTACACGGACTCAAACAGCCATTCAATAAATTAATTTTCTCTCTCAAAAACGGCCCTACGGCAATTCTACATGTTGAATCTTTCATATTCAGTTTACTACCTGGCATAGTTTACTACAGTGTGAAATAATATTCAGAGCATACTTAAGCGATGCCCAATTGGCCATTTTCCCCCCGAAAGGAGCACTGCCTGCAACCATTGCAAACATTCACCTGCCAACCACCTGCATATGTTTTGGATGTGTCGGCAGTTGGAAACTTTTTGGCTCAGTGTATTTGACACACTTAAAAAAGCTCTCAACAGTAATGCAGACCCTGATCCCTTGCTAGCCCTATTTAAGGTTTCCACTAGACCCGCTTTGACAGCCCAAGATTGCAAGGTTGTTGCGTTTACTACGATCCTGGCTAGACTGGCTCTCCTTCTTAGGTGGAAGCATGCTGCTCCTCCTGAAACATGACAGGTAGACACAGGACAATTTGTTTTTGCTGCATTAGACTTGAAAAGTTAAGATGTTTGCTCTCTGGCTCACTTAAATAATTTTAGAAGACTTGGGATGCCTTTTAAACTACATCAAAGGCATGCTCACTGGTAACTGACAAACAAAAGTAGCTTTTCGAAGGAACTTTTCTTTTCTAATTCATTTTATTTTTTATTGCATTTTACCTTTTCTCTGTTAGCTTGTTTCTTGTCCAGAGTTTGTTGAAGTGTGTGTGTGTGTGTGTGTGTGGGGGGGGGGGGGGGGGGGCTAATAATAGACAATGTCATACTGTTAACCTTTCTATGGATGTACCATTCTGTTTTGTCACACAAAACACCAAAAAGATTTGGAGTAAAAATTAAATGTACCTACTTTTCTGGCTGCAATTTTTTTTTAAATGATGCAAACATTTCATTATATTGTAGAAAATGTCCATTATATTTCTACCTGTCTGCTGTCATAGTTTAGAATAGTTGCTTATGGTGCCATCAGCATTGGTTTGATGGCTTTTTCAGGCACATTACTCCTCAACAAATCACCTTGAACACATAACTTTGAGAGAAAGGGTCTCTTTTCTCATGCGTCGCTTGTTTTTTTTGGGTAGTTCATGCATAAAATTAAGATTCGGAAGCATTTTGTAAGCTTACACAGAAAAAAAAAGGTTAAGATTGGCACCTGGAATTGGAATGTAATTTACAGGTCCCACAGGTGCAAAGTTGATAATAGGTTTCTTCTCTGTCCTTTTTTAACAGTTGCGTATATTCCCAGCTTTAGAAGTGTACATGCATTAAACATATTCTAAAAACAGGACGAGTCCAAAAGCTGTATATGTTAGAGGTAGTGGGTGTGTGCTGGTAAAAATAGCATCTGTGCTTGTTTCTTACAAAAGATTCTACATAAGACCAAGAGAAGACCAAGCAGAACTTGAAGATTTTTATTTTGTAATCATACATTTTAATTGCTCTCAACTTAAAATATGACTTACTTAAAAAAAAAAAAAAAGATTTTTTTAAATTAAAAATATCATGTCATCTAATTTTTTTTGTAGTGGAAACTTGACTAGCTTTAATTAGCTAATTCAATAAATGCCACCTTGCTAATTGATTACACATTTGGTAGCATTAGCATAGCATAGCACTGAAACAGAAACTCTTCTGAACTACTAAATCCCCCACTTAACATCAAATTTGCACACACAAAACCCCCATAAAACTGGCATTTACTGTCTTTTTTGAGTGTCATGGCAAAGCATGCTGGGAAATATAAATCACAGCCCAGTTTCAGTTAAATTAGTCTAATTATAAGAAACAAGTTCATAAAACTCAAAACAATAAAACAATTCAGATTACTTAAAATGTGTCAGATTTGAGAACTCAAAAGAAAGTTCTAAATACTCAATTTAAAGTTTGAGTTGTCAAACCCAAACTTTCCACTTTGTAGTGGAAACTTGACTAGTTTTAATTAGCTAATTCAATAAATGCCACCTTGCTAATTGATTACACATTGATTCGTTTACTGATGTTTACTCACGCGACGATAGCCAACAGCATAGACATTTGAAGCAGTTTTACTCATCGACGGTGAACCTTTATCGCTGGGACCGCTCCATCAAAAACTCACTTCTATGGTATGATTTGATGAAGTCCTGTGACAGCAGTGACAATGGAGATCCACTTTGTGACATGACTGAAGCGATGTTGTGAAGCTTCCCATCATTTCTGCGTTCAAATCGGTTCAAATGCAGCGCTGCCTTCCCAGAGTGCTGTGCTGACATAAGTGTTCACAGAGGAGTGGATCTGCAGCTGAGCGAGTGTTTATGGGCGTGCGTGCATTTCCTCTCTCGCTCTAGTCACACGCGCGCGCGCACCCTACCGGGAGAAGAGCCCGTACGGCCCATACAAGGACCTTCCGCTCTATCGACGTCAAGCCGAGCCATACTCGAAAAAAACTCTCCGAAACTTGTGAGAAACCGGAAGGAGTATTTTTGACACAGAAATACTCCATCAAACATCCAACATTAGTTTTTGAAACTTTGTCTATGTTTAGGATCGGAATCCAAGTCTTGAAGTTTCACAAACTAATTTCAGGAGAAGCACCAAGTCTTGAAGTTTCACAAACTAATTTCAGGAGAAGCACGCGCAAACAATTAAATCTAATTAAACACAGGTGGAGCATGCTCAGATAATTAACCCAATTGGAACACAAGAGGAGCACATTAAACTAATCAGTTAATCAATGATAGGAGGTGTATATAGACAGCCGATTTACCTTCCTGTCATTGACAGTTTCTATGCATCCCACCACCACCCCTTCTCCGCACTTACTTAAATCAACTGCTATAAATATCAAAACAAATCACAAATTGCAATCTTTTTCTAAACTGTCCATGTCGGGGGGGGGGGATACTCTGGGTTCGGGCAAATTTTCAGAGCCCGGAGCCCTCCCCGGACAGCACGCCAAATACGCATAATCTTTACTCTATTTAATTGATGTAAGTGTGAACTCGTGAATTTAACAGTGTAAAAAGCTCAGTATGCATGAAACAGCATTCCCCCCCCCCCCCCCTTTAACTTCCCACATTCTGGGGACACTTAAGGCTTCATCTTGTAAAAAGAGGCATAATAGGCTCCCTTTAAAGGTTGTCTGGCTATCACCAGACCAAGTTCAATTTAAAATTGAAAAACTGGTCTGGGAAGTCTGATATCTATTTTCTACTGCGCAAGAGGTGTGATAAACGAGCATTATTCCAGTCTGGGTCTGGTTCCCGCTAAAGTGTAACAGAAGCAGCAGAAATCAATGTACAGGTTTCCAGATTGAGTTGCAGGGCAAAATCAAATCACCAGCAGACTAGGCTGGGTAAACCCAGTCTACTTTAAAGGGATATTTCACCCAAAAAAGAAAATTCTGTCATAGTTCAATCACCCTCATGAAGCTTGAAAATGTTGATTATCTAGACTTTCAATGGATGGTCAAAATTAATATACTCTCATCATTTGTGTTCCGAAGATGAATGAAGGCATTGGTTTGGATTCAATGGCAGAATTTTTATTCTTCACACAAAAATACAATGCCATAAAATTATATTAAAATGACAATGATGCAGTGTGACCAAGAGAAACAGTGTTACTCCCCCTCAGTCATCTTTATTATTATCCATCTCATCTGCAAGTACTTGTGAAATGAAGACAATTGGTTTATTGCCATGAAGCAACATGGTGCAACATTCACTATAAAAATGAAAAGATACTTGGGTTCCTTAGTCTGCCACACTGGCAGAACCCTCCTGAGAGCCTCTAGGCACCCTTCTGAATGTGCCCCAAATATTGTGTATGTACACATAAAACTTTGAGGCACTTGAAACAAAATATGTTTTGAGTGCCTCAAAGCCTTTTCCTTCTGATGGGTTTACTGAGGGAACAATTGACTTATCGTCTTTAGCGTTCTTGCATAAAGTTGCATGTTCCCTGGAGAACTGACCTTTTTGAAAGGCTGCCTAGAGGTTATCTTATGGAGTCTACCAGAGTGGTAGTCTGAAAACCCCAAATGGGCCCTGAAATGATACAAAACAAATGTATATGTGTATGGACTATGGATATTGCACTGTTGCCTCAGGGTAACAAATCAATGTTGTACACATTTGTAAGCACATGCTGCATATAATATGACAGCAAAAATATGAAGAGATGCCATGAAGCAATAAAACTTTTTCTTGGTCACACTACATCCTGGTGGTCATGTTAAGATCCTTTTCTGGCACAGCGCTGCAATTTTTGTGTGCGGGAGAACTGCCTTCAAAAAATCTACTGAAATACTTTTTCTCATAAAGAAGCAACATATTGGTATGCCATGTTATTTATGCTATGAGGAATATTGTGTACATTGCAGTTGTCAATCAAACATTTTCTAACTTAAAAATGCCTGCAATAGAAAGAGTTAAAGTGTGATACTAACCTTTACTTGTACTATTTTACCAATGCTTAATTTAGCTCGATCCTTTAAATAGTTAATAGCTGACAGGGTATGAGCACAGTAAACAAACACTTTTTTTAATCAATCAAAAGTGTGATGCTCAAGAATGTGTGATGCTCAAGAATTTGCAATTGTCCGTCTTATTAATCTCGTTTAAAACCTGCAAAAAGTACTCTTCTTTTGTAAAACAAACAAAAAAAACGCATAAGTTTGAAAGCGGCAATATCAATGGACTGAGGTAAATGCAGCGCGCGAATTAATTTGAAGCGCGAAATATTCTAAACACAGGGGTTTAACGGTCACTCACCTTCTGCTGACGGCGAGCCATATCTGTGGGCTGTTTGGCGTTAAACGGATACGCGATGCATCTCAACACAAACACATAAATCTGTAGTTTAATTTTCCTCTCGGTCTCCTCTTTCTTTATTCTCTCCTGCTCGGTTTTGTCCGCCTCAACGGGAGAAGGGACCGGTTCCTTGGCTTGGGTTCGCGGGGCGTCCGAGGTCTTTTCGGGTTTGGGACTCTTTTTAACAGGTTTCCCAGTTTTAACGGGCGGTTCGTCCTCAGGTGGTAGCTCTCCCTCAGATTCATCACTGGAGGACGGGTCCAGCATAGTCGACACTCAAGAGGCGACAACTCCTCACAGCTGTGGGAAAAGCTAAGAAACCCGAGAGGTTTCTGACGACCTCGACCACAAAAGCTTAGTTGTTTTTTTTCTTCGAGAATGTCAAAATGTGTCAGTCGCGAGACTTTTGAAGGCGGAGTCAATCCGAGAACGATTCGGTGACGGTTGGACTGAGCCACATTCTTTTTATTCTCTTGTGGAGACAGCGCGAGTGTGTGGAGGTTAGTGCAGAGTTATGCGAGACAGGTAGGGAACCTGTGGCATGGACAACATGCAACACGTGGGAGGTTCCCTTCTTAAAGGTGCAGTCTATAGATAACGATACAACTTAAACGCTTTATCGTGTTAATTTTTTACATCCCAATAACTTGGTAAGCACGTTGATTTTCTTAAATTCAGCGTTGCTGCACCTATTCATTTAGATTGATTATCAAAATTAAATCCAATCAATGCTAATGAACAATATCTTCAATTGGCAGGACATTTAAAGATAGAAAAGTTCAAATTTGAAACGATAGTACAAAAAACGAATATATATATATATATATATATATATATATATATATATATATATATATATATATATATATATATATATAATAGTGTATAATTTACACCCAAATATTAAAACTGCAACAAGAAATACACACATTTAAAGTCGGCATGAAACAAAGTTGTGATAGTCTTTTCTTCCCTATTGTGATGTATATTCAAGTGAAATGGCTTCTCAAACAAACCAAAAAAAAAATATCTACCTTATTTTTCAACACAGAAGTAAGCTATTTTCTGATTAATTTAACACAACCTTTAAATTACACAATAAATACTGTAGACCAGGTTTTTGTTAGTCAATGGCACAGTCGTTTTCAGTTGCCTCAAAATAGCAACATGCCAACAATTCGCCAGAACACACTTCGTTTTCAGACCATGGGTGAACAAATGGCCGCGAGTGCATTTGCTTTATAAACAATGTGGCACTGGATGTGAAAATGATAACTCCATCAGGCTGAAACAAGCAAAAAACACTTGCCTGTCGTCGCATTGCACAGGGTGTAAGATAGGGCCCATAGGTGGCTACAATAAGAAAGGGAATTTATTTTAATTTAAGATTAGTCTTTTTAAATATTCCATCAACTGAATGATCAACATTGCAATCATTACTAAATGTACCCTCACAGCCTTATTTTTATTCGGATATAATTCAAATATTGTGTCTGCCCTGACTAGCAACCTTTTCACTTCTTACCACAGACAATGAACTAGAAGTCATTAATTTGTAATGGAGAGTCACAAGGGCTTGAACAGAGTTGCTACCCTTTGTGAATGCAGGATTTTAGATCGAAATTGTGCTTAAGGTGCGTTTAAATTTTTTACCTTTTCAGACCAAGTATGCAACCCAATTTCTCACTCTACCCCAAAATTTCCCAAGAACAGACAACTATCTTCAAAAAAGGAGAGTAAATATCCATACTGTTACTCTCCTTTATTTTAGCCATCAACAGAAACAAGTCAGATCTATATGGACGTCAGAAATGAATTGAGAGTTTACTATAGGACTATCACTAGGGGGCGAAATGCGACACGTCTAATTTGCAGCCAGGGTCATCTGTAAAACATTTCAAGTCTGTTTAACTTAGAAACGAAAGTTCACCTGCTGCCTTAAAAACGTGAGTCAACTGAACTTAAAGACATTCTTTGTTTCAGCTCAAAATGTTATGTTTAACAAGTTATATAACTAATGAAAATTTGTTGTTTCAACTTGATCCTCTGAGTTAAGACAACTTACTTTTATACGTTAATCAAACGTTGATAGTTGTTTCAACTTGATTCTCTGAGTTAAGACAACTTACTTTTATACGTTAATCAAACGTTGATAGTTGTTTCAACTTGATCCTCTGAGTTAAGACAACTTACTTTTATACGTTAATCAAACGTTGATAGTTGTTTCAACTTGATCCTCTGAGTTAAGACAACTTACTTTTATACGTTAATCAAACGTTGATAGTTGTTTCAACTTGATCCTCTGAGTTAAGACAACTTTGTTAAATGATTGAAAACTCACATCAGCTCATAATGAATCAACATAACTGGTCTGCTCAAAAATAATTCAATTTTATTGAAACAAGTTCAATGTTGCACAAACTTTAACATTGTTTTAGAATACAATTCATGAAAAAATTGCTCATTAGAACCTGTTAAGAACAAAGGTGCTTCTGTTTCATCAACATCAGTTTCTCCAATATGCAGAACAAAGATGAATGGTATAAAAGAGGTTTAGAAAAAGTACAGGAGGGGGGTAGAAAAAAGACATGAATTGTGGAAATATATATAGAGTGGTGGGCCATGTAATGACAAAATAACTGCTTGTCAATTTCTTTTAAAGAATATGAGTGTACACTGTATGAACAAGTTGATACATTTTTGACCTTGGAATGATTTGAGCAATACTTGGTCATTGACTTAATTTACATTTTTGGGTGAACTAACCCTTTATGTCATTAGAGGACAACTCCGGTGAGAAATGAACCTAGGGGTAATTAACAGTTGGTTACAGAGTAGATCGTTCTCTGGGATGCGTTTTCTTGAAAATCGAATGTAAAGAGTTTTATCTCTAAAAACAGATTAGCTCATAATGCTTGTCTATGGGGCACAGGGAAGACACAGGGTGGTAAATTTAAATGGCTAGTTAATACCACTAACAAGGCTCAAAATAGCCTCACACTAACACGGCAGCATAATGAGGGTCCCTACATGCAAACCGAAGCATTGAGAACTTTGTAAGAGTACAAACAGTTTAATAAGAAGTTACGTTGTAAACATAGTGCCTTACGCGTTCACGGACAGGCACCATCTTGGAAAACAGTCTCGATGAATCGATCTACGAGCGCTGTTCTAAGTGAGCTGGTCGATAGGAATTAAGTTTGTGAAATGTAATAACATGGACATTTTTATTTATTTATTTTATTTTTTTTTTCTCTGTTGCGTTCAGTGTTTTCTTCCGGAAACAACGGACCATATTAGATTCCAAGTCACAGTTCATCACTTAGCAGAGCGCTCGTCGCTCGATGAGTCGAGACGATGTCCGTGAACGCGTAATGCACTGTGTTTATAAAGTGTCTTCTTATTAAACTGTTTGTACACTTACAAAGTTCTCAATGCTTCGGTTTGCATGTAGGGACCCTCATTATGCTATTGTGTTAGTGTGAGGCTATTTTTTAGCCTTGTTAGTGGTATTAACTAGCGATTTAATTTCACTACTCTGTGCCCCATAGACTAGTGCTATAAGCTAATCTGTTTTTAAAGATAAAACTCTTTACATTCGATTTCCATGAAAACGCATCCCAGAGAACGATCTACTCTGTAACCAACTGTTAATTACCCCTAGGTTCATTTCTCACCGGAGTTGTCCTTTAATGACTCACCCTAATGTCGTTCCACACCGTTAAGACCTTTGTTCTCCATTGAAAACGTATGCACAGTATACTGTCCATGTCCAGAAACTAATAAAAACATTATCAAAGTAGTCCATATGAGACATCTGTGGGTTAGTTAGAATCTCTTGAAGCATCAAAAATACATTTTGGTCCCAAAATAACAAAAACTACGTTTTTATTCAGCATTGTCTTCTCTTCCGCGTTTGTTTTCAATCCGCGTTTGCGACTCCACAGTCTCCCTCAGACTACAAACGAAGCTTGCGCACCAGATAACACATCAGCAGCGTCACTGCGCAGTCGCGAACACGGATTGAAAACAAACACGGGAGACAATGCTGATTAAAGTCAAAGGTTTTGTTACTTTGGGACCAAAATGTATTTTCGATGCTTCAGGAGACTCTAACTAACCCACTGATGTCACATATGAACTACTTTGATGATGTTTTTATTACCTTTCTGGTCCTTCTGGAAAGGGACAGTATACTGTGCATACGTTTTCAATGAAGAGACAGAAAGCTCACAAACTAAATATAAAATATCTTAAACTGTGTTCCGAAGGTGAGCGGAGGTCTTACGTGTGTGGAACGACATCTTTATCCTTTTTACATCTTTGAGGTCATGAAGAACAATCTTCTCCTCTACCCCCACAGCCACATTAAATACATCAGAAGGAAAAGCATCATGCGCAGGACACCTTCATGTCCAATAAGAAGTCCAACATGCACTCCCTTCATAATGACATCTAGGGTTTCACCATGAACCTAAAACAAAAAGCACAGTTTCAATCCTAATTTAAAAGACATGTAATAGATTTGGTCTATAAAATATGGAAGCCCGTTTCCGCCACTAAATAAAAAAAAATAAAAAGAGTAATTACGACTTTTTTTCTCAGTCAGAATTCTGACTTTATATCACAGCAATTGCGAGTTTATATCCCAGAATTGTGACTTTATAACTCGCAATTGTGAGAAAAATAACGTCAGAATTCTGAGATAAAGTCGCAATTACCCTTTTTATTTATTTTTTATTTAGTGGAAATGGGCTTCCATAATAATAAAATGATAGAAAAGGTCCAATAATACTTGATTCGAAAAAATGTCACTATGATAAATGACAATAATAAGCAGCAGACAGTCTACAATCGACTGACGTTTTTGCAGTGCGCGCCAGACTAAAGGGGGTCGGCCGCGCCAGGTCTTTAAAATTTAAAAACATTGTTTTCAAACCGCAGTAAAGATAGCTTGCGGTTCGATATTCAGATTTAGTTTGGCCATAAATCCGCCGTGCGCAGTCGTAGACATGCAAAATAATAGTTGTTGTCATAGTTCATGATTTGTGAATTCTAGTGATGCGGTCCACCGGTCCGAAACTGCTTTTTTCCCCACAATGACTATTCATTTTATATTGCGTATATCTCCAAAAGTTGGTCACTTAGAAGACTGAAACCAGTGTCATCTTGATTTGTGAATTTTTTCACAACAAAGCACTTGACCGTAAATACGTTGGCGAGTCTGCTATGCCGAATTTTCAATGAGTTTTCACAACGGCGGGCATTCGGCGCCTGTCCGCGGCGACTCAGCAAGTTGTTCAAAATCCTGCCACACCACAGAGCTCCATTTCAGTTTTATATTAAATGTATATTATATTTTCCTCGTATCGTCAATGTACATAACGTTACTGATTTCACCCTGTGCTACAAGATACACCCATCGTGCAGCTCTCCTGTTAGAAGTCGATTCAAAATTGAGCTCGCACGTAGCCTATATAACGTTAATATGCGTCCGGTCTGAGACACGGGGCTGATCTTCGGTCCGGTGTGCGACCCCCTTTAACCCAGACTGGCTGTGGAAGAGCAGGAGAATGAATAACGCGGCGAAACTAAAACAAATTAAGCGAGTGAAAGATGAGAAATAAACCCGTATTTTCGGATTGTTAATCCTTTTAAGTCCTACAATAACGGACAATTATCAAACACCCTGCAGATCATCACCGTGTGCTTTAGACTTTGTTCAAAGGAAAACAGCGCCTTTTCGCTCCAGCAACGTTATATACGTTTATAATAACCACCAAACACTAAAATACTATGTATAAGCTGTGAACCAAAGCGATATATTCAATTTATTTTAGCATCTGGCAGTGAACTGGTGAGGGAAACCCAGGTGGTGTTAAATTCGCGGAGCACGATCAATGTGCTACTTACACGAATTAAATCGCAACATTATCAATTTATAATTACAGATAATGATAATAACTCACCTTCCAAGTATATTTTTCTGTTTCTCAACACGAATTCATGTAAGAACCCCAGCTGGCAGCTGGGCTAACTCGAATGGCGATAACTGCTCAGTGTTTCGCGGTCTTTCGTCTTTGCTCTGTATCACCCCTCCCCCAATGTTTAACTTACAGGCACGAGTTAAATGAACACTGACAAACCAGACAAAACTCACAAGGAGTCAACATAATGTATTACTGTAAGTTTAATTATTGAAAACTTATACACTTGAGTTAAATTTCCAAAACTTATCATGACAATTAGAGTTAAAGACAAAAAGTAAGTTCATATAACTTAACATGGCTATCATGTTTTACAGTGTAGCAACTCTCCGTTGGCTTACAAGCTGGAATAACCAAACTCTGGTCAGGCCAATCACATCATGTATAGAGTCGTGGGCGGGTTTAACCATAATGATGGCAGAGATGGTTCCGCATGCTACCTGAAAACAAAATAGACAAGAAAAGAATAGAAGAAAAGAATATTTGAGAAAAGAATAATCTTGATGTGGGTCTGGCTTGTCAGGCTAACCTGGCCCAGTATTAAGGGAAACTTAACCCAAAAATAGATATTTTATGTGAAAAATATATGTGAACGATAAATGCAAACCACTGTTCATATTAAGCTTGCTGACCTATGTACCCAGAGAGAAATTATATGATGGTGATGACTCAGAGCTGGAAGAAATTAGATTCCTAATTGTTAAACTCAATAGTCCTTGCACCATAATTAAGTAAGAAATAAGTATTAAATAATACATAATCAGATTAGACCCTTCATACTTCATATGTCATTACTTGACATAACTGAACAGTGACCTTGAATTACAATGGCTGCAGGATCCAAGCATGAATTTTCATAACGTGGGTGGTTTACAGAATTAGTTCTCATCACTGCCTCACTTTGAGAACAAATATTAGCCCAAGCCCATTCAGATGGCACATTAAAGCCTCATCTTTTGTTTTACATTAGCTCCAACGTCTTAAATGTTTTATTATACAGTTTCCCCCCTAATGAAAATGGGAAGGAATTATTTTACTTTTAGTGCTGTTTTCTGTGTAGGAGCATTACTTATCTCTAAACAGCATCCACTGCAGACATGAATAAATAGATGACAGTTTTTATCTGTAACCTTGTTTCATCAAAGCTAATCTGCCTCTTGAATCTCTTTGATAAGGCTGCCACCCTGACTAGATTTGTCAAAACATTTAAATTTGGGATTCAGCAATTAGAGACGAGACAATCCACTCAGTGCACAGTTCAATTAACACTGATACAGATGCCAGTTTTGTCAAAGCATAGTTGTTTTATTTTTTTATTTCATCAATATGAATTCCCGCTAGAACATGATGACTATGAATGGTTCTGGTTGTATGTGTATGTTTTTTTACTAGTAAAAAATGTTAAACACATGTCCAGTCTAGACTGACTTGTCTTCGTGTTGCATTGAAACATATTTCTCAAAGAACACAGACAGAAAGTAACTGTCTCACAGTTATAGTCATAACAAGAAACATCTCACAAGAAGCACACAAACAATAGATGCTATTTAAAATCAATGCTGAGTTTCCATTCAAAGTGCAGTATTCAGTGAGGTGAATTTTAAAGTAGTACAAACAAAAACACGTAAATTTAAAACCAAAATATGTCAAAAAACTATCGAATACTCTGACAGATGCCCTTAAAACTCAATAGGAGCAAGTTAGAAATGGCCACTTTTTGCAAGAAGCCAAACAGCTGAGCGACTCACCTAAATCACTAGCTATTATTTGCTGGCTACTGCAAGTTTTTGATAAGTCATGTTGTGTTATTAACTCTACTTTTGATCTCTTTTGTTCACAATGTAATTTCAAAATTCTACTTATACAGTTCACTTATCTGTATATATGTACATTCTAGAGTGTAACAAAAATATACAAACATATAAAACATAAGTGCTATGTTAACCGACGGGACAAAGCCTGTCATGCAAATTCAGCTTAAAGCTTAAGAAATATTTTTAATATAATACATTTTGTATAAACATTTCACAGTTTAATTGTGCACATACATTGTTCACCAAACCATCCTGTTTTAAACAGCTTTTACTAGTCTCTTTGAAGACTAGTAAATTGCAAAATAAATCATAGACTTGAGACAATGATTACAAAAATTATTAAAACTGCTTATAATACAAAAACATATAAACAATCACATTAAAACCAAACATCTCCTGGAACCCAAAGCATTCCGTCTGTTGTATTTCTTAAGGCAAGCTGGTCATACCTTCTCGCCCAAGTGATCCATACAAGTAAGACATTTGGATTGTGGAAGTTGCGCTGACAACAATTCAGCCAACTGCGAGGGATCCCGTGTAATTTTAAAACTAAACTGTTCACATTCCTATCATTTTCACAGTGATGGTCATACTCCAGTGCTGTTTACCACTGGTGCCCAGGCTGGGTAGGTGTCCAGTTTAAGCAGAGGCGTTGCCCATGTTGTAAGAGCCAATAGAACTGTAAGAATGCCTATAAGGTTTAAGCCCAGTCCTGCCTTTACCTATAGTGATAAGGAAACCATACAAAGCTTAGTTGCTGTATAGAAGTATTTACCTTTGAAATCATTATAAAATGTACAAATGCAAAATTCTTGCAAGGAACACAATCCTAGGGACTCACCATGTCCATGGTTGTAAGATGACCATATGTGAAGACAATGGCATTAGGAGGATTTGAAACCGGAAGCAGGAACGAAAAGGACACACACAGTGCCACGGGAACCAGCATGTACAGAGGGTTGACTCCAATTGCCTCAGCCTGACAAAAAATCATTTGTTATGAGAATAGCCCCAAAAAAATGACATGAAAGTAACATTCATTATATTATTATATTATATTGAAATAACACATACAAGAGGGGCCAGTATTGGCAAAAAGATGGTTGTTGTGGCAGCATTGCTGGCCACCTCTGTGATAGAGGTAACAATAAGGCACGCGATGGTGACAGTGGCTAAAGGAGGAAGGCTTCCCAAGGGAGTCAGCAATTCAGCAACCCAAGATGATAAACCAGAAATCTGTCGGGTGAAAAATAACGGAACATTTTCAGATCGTCTTTAAAAGGTGAGTGAAAGTGCCCAAGATATTCATGAACTCAAACGGAACTGCTTTGATAAATGTACCAACATCTCTTTGTATGCTTGTCAACAGAGTCTGGAGTCGTAATTTAGCTGTTTGTCAAGATATGGCATCCAGACAGCCCGATATTGCATATGAAGAAAGCGGCACAGTAGTCACCCTTTCTGCTTTGAAGATTTTAAAGACTGGACTTGCCATGACATTTGGATGTCTGGATCAAAACAGTGCTGGAGCCTTGATGATAAGACCCCACCCCAGCCCACCTACACCAGGAGAATATTAAGAAGTAGACGCTCTTGTTTCCAGTTTTTGCGACTGACATGAAGAAGGAGCCGTTATGCTGAAACGACGTGCTTCAGTGCCAGTCTTATAATGGAGGCATGTAATTAGCTTGAATGGAACGTCAAAGCAGACAGAGAGTGACACAGTAAAATTGTTGTTCTTCTCGCAACATTAATGGGCTGCACGCTGTTACGAGTCTTTGATGTGATCCGTCTTTTCATTTATTTCTTTTAAAAGGAAATTAATGTTTAAGATTATGTGTAAAGGGAGCAATTGAGCTGTCCGAGGCTGTACAAAGCCACTAGTGAATTAAACTTGTTTAATTGAATCCAGGCCAGTTAAAAAGGGCCATTAATTGATTCATCAATTAATGCGGTTTAATGCACTTTTTATTAATTTCTCTTTTTTTCTTGCAGAAATAGTTGGGTTTCTATTCAATAATTATCCTACCTTTGTGCCTTCAGCCAAAGCAAAACCACCACCCACGAGCAGACCAATCTCCCATGGCATACAGGCCTGGAAGTCCTTCCACGTTATCAAGGCCTCTGTTAAAGTGATCGACAACGTTAATCAGAAATAAAATGGCTGACAGTGAGCTCCTAATCATTTTGTAGGTTTTCACACATGCACATACGAAAAAAAGTAAGCCGTACCATAGTGATCTGCTCTTAGTTTGTGTGCAGGGATAATGAAGAACATGAAACCCAGCAACAGAGCTACAGTGGCATCTGTAGCGTAACCTGGGTTACTGTAGAAATAACATGCAGTATAAAGGATGAATAAGAAGTCTATAGACAAGTACTGAAGACAATGATGACTTCTAAAGTGCAGTAGTTATTTCTACATCTACATCAAAAGACATAAAAAAACATGAATATACTTACTCAGAGAACAGTGAGGACCAGCCTGGCATGAAACCTGGGTTTCTCGTAAACCACAATATTGCCATCAGAATGAAGATGACCAAGGTGATAATCTCCTGGCAGCTGAATCAGAAGAGAAACTGGTCAGCAATTCAGGCATCTCATTCCCCTAAATGTTGGAATACTACATGACTTTTGCCCCGATTTGCAGTCTGGAGGAGTCATACTAATTGCTGAAAGTCAGAGCATCAGTCTGGAGTTTTTGGGCAGACAGACTTGACAGATTTCTGAGAAATCCATCTAGTTAGAGGATATCTAACATGTTTTGATATTTTGCGCCAATTTTTAAAACACATTTGTCATGTGTCTCCTAGAATTAATATGCTTGTTTCAGGAAGTCTGGTAATCAGGAGTCTGGTAGTCAGTAGCCGTGTTTCCATTACAGATTTGTGCAAAACTTTCGCGATATTTTCTAAATGTCGATAACAATTGAATGCGAAATGACAGCGTTTCCATTAGCTGCAGTTGTGCGACAAAAATGTATTATTTTCCTCTCGCGGTCATTCCAAAATTATGACACTTGGGAGGTTTGTATATCTCATTCACTGCACTAGCCATTATTTTTAGTGAAAGGAGACATTTGTATGTTATCCAAGCATTAATGGCAAGGAAAGCCCCGTACGTTAGGCTTAAGTGGCACCGTATATGAGGTGTGTGTGTGTTTCGTCCTCAGATCTGCTTCAAGGTGTTCCTGTAATTCTATTGTCTTTTATAAGTTTAATAAAGAACTCTGTCTCGTCTTCTGTCCAAACAAACTGTCATCTGTAAAGAATGTTTGACTTTAACGCACGGCAGGTTGACGCATATAGAGAAGAGCAAAATTTTTCATTTTGTATGGTGGTAACTCAGTTTTTTTTTAACCACTTCGCTATTTTGGCTAGAAAATTTGTTTGTTGGAAATATGAACTGAATTTATAAATGCTTTTAAAATGAAAAAGTTGGCGTTTAATAATCTTTTTTTTTTTTTTAAATGAAGACAGCGTTTGGAAAGAGTGCATACAAAATAACCCGTTCCCTGAATCCACAAATAAAAGTAGACAGTTTATAGTTTATAATTATGTCTTGAACTTATCTGTATGGCTAAAAATTAGGAAGTATTGTGAGTTGTTTCCACTGTCTTAAAGGAAGAAAAGTAAAATGCCGGCGCCACTAAATATGCTACACTAACTACGACAGATATTCAAACGGAACTGGGAGGACTTCACATTTAGGCCTAAACATCACCCTGTAATATTATTATTTTAATTTATACGTTGATTATGAAAAGTGAGCAGCATGAGTAAGAGAAGACTCGCAATATGTCTGAGACTTGAGGTCACACATGATTTTGACCTCTTCAAGTTTTATTTTCTAGATAAAATATTTATTAAATATTTATATCGTTTTGTATAAATTGTATTTTAATTTTGATCAATGTTTCATCAACTAATTGCCTGTATATTAAATAAAAGCAAACCAAGATCGTCTGGAATAGATAGATGACCGTATGGGCTCGTTTCCTCTGTCTTTGAGTAAGATTGAAACTATAGTGTCTTTCTGTTTTAGTACATTTCTTGAATAGGCTATATGTCTTAATTACAGTAGTCCTATATATAGTTATGATATTCTTTGTGGTTGCACCGGGGTCGTCATTACTAGGTTAAAGTTACATACTGTCCTTATAAGGAGAAAATATATGTTTTAACAACATAAGATTTTGAGAAAAAAATGTTGTTAAAACACAACATCTCGTTATTACGACACAATTGAGTGGAAAAAATAATATAGGCTCTATATGGCAGCAATGCGTCGCCGCACCAGGTGACCTGTAAATGCAAAAAAAACAGTTTCTATTGCAGTTGTGCAAAATTTTCCTTTTTTGAATTGCCTGAAAAACCACCTCATGAGAACGTAAAAACGTTTTTGCGATATATGGGAGTTTTTGTGAAAATTAAGCGTTTCCATTGGGCGTATTTTCAATGCGCAATTTCAATTTGCGCAATTTGAAGGGTAATGGAAACACGGCTAGTGATCCTCACTCATTTAGTGAATAATGCCCAGTTTTCTCTTCAACTGATGCCTAGTTTTATGATGTGTAGATGCCTAAAAGTTGTGTGATGTAATAATCAAAATAATAAAGACAAGGTCTTGGAAACCCTCTAACATGGCCAAAATGGTACATTCCGACATGTCAACACATAGCATATTGTTGGGGATATTGTTGGTCTCCCACTGTTGGGGGAAAAAAAACACCTACCCCAAAATAATGCCATTGATTGATGAATTATATGTTTGGGAAGAAAATAAGTCACTTTCACACTTTTCTAAATAATAAAAAAGTAAATAAAAGAAGAGTTCTAACCTTACGGGTCCCAGTGAGTTGTACTGATCTTGAAGCAGTTTGGCAGTGTTTTTTTCCCTTTCGGATCGCTCTCTGGAGCACAGACTGGCACGAAAGCTAGGGATGGATGGAGAAGCAGATATACTTTTATTGTTTAGTTCATCCACTGCCATTTCAATGCATACATGTAGTTCATTTTGATGAGTGGACGAATTGACTGAAATTTCTGTATATGACAAAAATAAATTTAAACTACGTATGTGAAACAATCACATCTCTGTTGTGACACCATGCTTCCATGTTCGGTGAGTGATTCTTCATCAGGGAAAGAAGAAAATCTCAACATTTGTGAGATGAAAAAGTCTGCTCAATAAAACATGATTATCCTAGAGTGATGAGATCGGGAGACATTGAATGAGTCTGAGCAGGACGTAGAAGATTGAAGACACATAGATGAAGCTGAAGTGGTGAGGTGGGAAAAATGCAAACAGCAGCGTGACTTGAAATGATGAATTTAAATGGAATCCTAAGATGAAGAGTAAAAATAAGGGACAGAGAGGGGTCAGGGAACGACTTATTGAAAACAAGACATTACGATCACTCACTTGGATCCGAGGAACATCCAGTGCAGGAATATCCATGACAAAATCAGCATAATTATGCAGATGGGAAGACAAAGCACGAACCAGTTTCCAAAATTAATGATGGTGCATTCTGGGTAGTACCTGAGGAAATGTCATAAAAGTGCACAACATGCACAGTTTAGATGGATAGACTGAACAAATTAACAGATAATATAGTATAAATAATGGGAACAATATATATGAATATTAATATAGTTGCACACATCAGTTTAAAGGTAAGTACTGAACTCACTGATAGATGTATTCAGCAAAGATAAGGTTTGTGGATGTTCCTGATAATGTGGTCAGCCCCCCAATTGATGAAGAGTAGGCAATGCAAAGTGACAATCCTTTGCACATCATGTGATCTTCACGGGTCCTGTACCTCGCATTACACGGAGGAGTTGGTGCCTAAAATATTGAGAAATACCATTTTATATGAAGAAGACGGCTTTTGCGTGTGTGCGTTTTAATGTCAGTGTGTATGTTTTACTGACCTTAACAGTTTCTGTTTCCTCAGGAGCTGTCTGAACTGGCTCCGTAATTCCTGCTTCAATGCTATAAGAGTACCAAAAAAAAAATCTCATTCAGTCTTAAAAATCAATTTTCTGTTGCATTTTTAAAACAATATATATAGGCCTATATTATGTCTTCACCTTTTTATCTTCTCGGACTGGTCATACTGGGCCTCAATATCTGGAAACAGATGTTTAATGTTTAAATGCTGCACCTTTGACTAGAAAGTTAAAGTTTAAAATGATAATTTATTACTCAAGTTAAATGAAAATTGCACCAGATTACCTTCAAGCTGAAGAGCAGGGTTGGAGATGCCATTTAACGCCCCCTTGTGGTCTTTGCTGGTCTCTTCATTTGCATTCAAAACCTGCTGGATCACTGCCTCCACTATTGGCATAACCATCGCCACAGTTGAGGTGTTGCTCAACCACATGGAGAGGAAAGCACAGCCAACCATGAACCCCAGCATCAACCTGTGAAACACATTTCACAGTAAACAAGCAGTGTTTGCATTGGTTTATCATACTATAATTTATCACAACACATCACATATCTGAATAAAATAAAAGTCTTACATGCCAGGGTTGACTCCAAGCGCAGTCACCAATCTGAGGGCAATTCTCCGGTGAAGACCCCATTTCTCAATGGCTGTTGCTAGACATATGACCCCAAGAAGCAACAAGTGGAAGTCTTTGAAATATACAGATGCAACCTAAAGAAAAAAGATCCAGTCAATGACATCTTGTATTTGTAGTTGTTATCCACATTAGTAGTCCAAAAAATATTGTAGTAAGGTTTCCATGAGATTTTCCAAAAGTAAAGCAACTGGCTCAGGAAAGTGTACCTGGGAGGACTTCATGATCCCAAAAAGAGGGAAAAGCAGTGCAGGGAGAAGTGCCGTCACAGACAGAGGCAAGACCTCTGTCATCCAGTAGACAGCCATTAATATCAGGATGTACGCACATTCTGCTTCCTAGTGGACATGATATCAGTGTTCATATCCAAGATAAAAAGACAAAAATGTCTATCAAAATGTCTTTTTTGCAAAAAATGGCACTTGCTTGAAAGTGATAATGACAATACGGACAATATATTTCAAAGGCAATACAGATGAGATGTGCCAAAGTATTTCAGAAAATGTGCAATATAAAATAAGAAAAGACAAGTGTCGCTTCATTATTCTTACTTCATTACATTAGTTCTCAACAAAAATGAATTTTAACATTATTCTCATTCAGAGCTGACCTTATAGAAAGTCTGCACATGCGATTGTCACATATGTGTTTCAAGCATGTCTAACCTTTGTTTTGATGATCAGTGGCAGCGGTAGCAAAGCCAGTGGTGTGCTGATGATGATTAGGGGTTTCACGAAGCTCCAAGAAAGCCGCCTCATCCTGTGACTGAAATGGAATCAACTCAGGGACTTTGTCTGATGGCCTTTAAATAATGTGCGCTGATTAATCTTTGCCCTGGTGCCATCCGCATACACTGTTACTGGTCCATTCCGGGCATGTCATAAAGCGTTATGGCCATGGAGATTAAGCTTTAAGATTAGACTCCTGCCACTCACAGCTAATGTAAGTCCCTCCTAACTTGATCCACTTACATTTACATTTTATGACCAAAGTTAACAATACATTTGCATATTGGGTTATAAAATCAAGAACATAATATACACAAACCCACTGACACGAGACATTGCAACAGACAGTGACCTGGAATTCACACCTTTTTCTCCTAACAGCAAATGTCATCACTGTTTCCCTTAATGGGCCCTAATCTGGTGCTGCACTGGGGTCTGTTAAACAACAACCTGGGAGACTTCATAAACACAAACTCTCGGAAATCACACAGCAGGCGATAATCCGTACTGGGGTTTGTTCCAAAGAATTAGAGTTGACCTGTGGGAAATATGAAAGGACAAAAATAATTTAAAATAGAAGTTATATGTATACTCTAGTTTCAAGCTTTTACTGAAATGCTCACAATGTTGTGTGAAAGCCTATTTATGCCTTGCAGTAAAAATAATTAAAAACAAATAAATACAACTTTATATCTTTATGTCTAATTTCAATGTTTCTCATAATTGCGAATTTATATTGTGTAATTGTGAATCTCTTAAATGCAACTTCACCTCTCACAATTGTTTAGTTCCAAACAACTCCGACTTTATTCCTTACTGTAGTGTATTTTTATGTACAATCATTACTTTGCATTTCACAATATCCCAGAACTGAATCTTTATTTCTCGTAATGCAACGTTGTATATCTCAACGTTGTACTTTCTCTTACAATTGCTACTTTATTTCTTACAGCTTTAATTCCTACTTTAATCTTTTTATATTTAACTGAGGCAGAAAAAGACTTCCATAACTTTGTGAATCATATAATGTAAAATTTGCTAATGGAAAACCTGAAAACCCAGTGGAAAAAGTCACAAGAAGCTGGCCTATGACCAGCTGTAATGTCAAATCTGTCTGAAGGTGTCGAGGTTAGTTGATGACTTCATGACCTACTTTTACGATTGTCATTTCACAGTCAGAATTACCAAGGATCTGAAATGTAAAATGGTGTTTCCTTGAAACATCACTGGATAACTTGAGCTCAGTGGTTTTACAGAACACTCTCTTTATCCCTCGTACTATTACACATTAATCGCAATCCTCACGCTTTCTCAAGGTACAAACAGAACAGCTCTAGCAGAGATTACATAAAATTCCACTAATTAGTTATCAATATGAGCAACATAAAGATCAAAAGCCCTTTCCACTGTCCAAAGATTACTAAAGATTGCACAATACTGGTGGGAAAAAATCTGGACTTACCTTTGACTTACTTTATTAATATACAGACAACTTAAGCAAAAAGATCCACCAATAACCTAACAACCTCACATTGCCTTCAAAGCCCCACCCAGTTTTTCATAATACCTTCATTTCAGCAAAAGTGCTTTCTTTGTTAAACCAAGATTACAGTAACCATAACAGTTTTTAAAGATGCAGGAACCTGCAAAAATGCTGATATTCCTATTATATTCACCAACAAAAAAATGTATTTTTGATGTTCTTTCATCTGCATCACTACAACCAATAAACAAATAAATGCATAATTTTCAGTCCTACTTGACAACTTGTTTTTCACATTTACCCTCTACTTATCTCACTTTTGGACAACAGTTCTGTCTAGATTTGAAGTTTGATTAAGCATCAATATTGTTCCTTACAGGATCACATAATGACAGAGATAGGTTTTGTGCCAAAGAACACGATAAGCCAAATGTCTAATAAAAAACTGTTTTATTAAGCGCATCTTAGAAACTCACGTCATGGAGAGACAGAAATAAGACTCGAACCTTTCATCACTATATCAGCCGTCTACAGGCGTTCTTTTAAGCTGTTAGTCCTGTGGTGCTGGTGGTCTCGTTCACATTTGTTCAAAAGGAAACACAGGAGGAGGTTCTTGACCTTTTCCTATAATTGCAGATCTTAGATTGCTCGCCTCCTGATTAAATCTAGGCTATATATGTCACATTTCTGTCTTGTCTTGTGTAGCACGTGGTGTTTAGGTCATTTCTGGACCATGTGCTCTTGTCTGCTGTTTGGTCCCCACCCCTCTTGTTATCTATTTTTTGGTTAATTTGCTCCACCTGTGCTCCCTCAATTCCTGCCTGATTTGTCATCCTTTATATTGTGTCATCAGTCCTTTTCTGGGCATGGAGTTGATGTTGTTCAGTTTAGTAACGAGGCTGTAGTAAACGAGTGGGTAGCCTCTATATTGGGGTAATCACAATTATTTTGCAATTTGCTATATTTGGTTTGGTTTGGTTTAATTTGATTGCGGGTTTCTGGCATAATCTGAATTGTGACTGGATCAGAATGGCAAGTGTTAGTAGATTATTAGAGGATGACGATATGGAGATAGGTTGAGAAAGAACGACAAATAGGAAAGGAGGAATATAAGAAACAACCAGTCGTCAAATAAACAAGCATTAGAAGAGGATGAAGAATGCTGAGGCGGTAGGAAAAAAGATCATGACACAAGAGTTTACGATCATTTAAGAGGGGAATGAAATAACATCAGTTAGCCTGATCACTCTTACAATAGGATTGGAGTCTATTGGTAAAATGCAAAGCAAAAAAAATAAAGCTATGAAATTGCAGTCAGTGTGGAAAAAAGTAATAGTGGGAAGAAGAGAGAATCTGGAAGAATTAAGGAAAATGTTGAAAGGAGGAGTGATCACAGAAATAAGACAATTGCAGCCTTTCAGGAATGGTGGAAAAAACTGATAGTGAATCAGTGCTGATACAATTCCAATGTGCTTCCTGTGAAAGTTATGGTAGGAAACATGAGCTTTAATGTTAGAGAATATGTACCTCCTTTACTAAGATGTTACAGGACAGAGAAACACAAGAGCAAAAACTGACTTCAGACACAGCTCCACAAACAGCATACCTTACCAGCTTCCCTTTTTACCAATTAGACTGACTTTTTCTGTCAATAAAAAGAGGTTTAGACATTCAAGCTGTATTATATAATAAAGTAATGGTGATCAGTATTTTTTTAAGTTGGGCTCTTGACCCTTGAATGTTTAACATAAAAAACTCTGGTTGTTTTAACTGTTTGTTATAACAAGAATAGCAAGATAAAATGTATGAAGTTGACTTCGTTCTTGATGATGCAGTTTTTATTATCATATAGTGACCTTATTTGATGATCTTCGGAGAGTCACTGGTAGCCTCGTGACTCTACAGCAGGAGATTCAGCAGTGTTTTCCATTTTCAGACAAACTGAACTATTTATAAAATGTGTACACAATTTGTTCTCTAATTAAAACATTACACAATAAGCACTTTTAACTCCTACAAGATTTACTCACACACTGACATCAAGAATCAGCCTATGGATCTTAACAATGGTGACATGATTCATGCCACAAAGCATTCTGGGTGCATCATGTAAAACTCATCCATGGATACTAGAATGCATTGCGGCATGGAGCATGTCATCATTGTTGAGATTCATACGCTGATTCTTGATATCTGTGTGTGAGTTAATCTCGTAGGAGTTCATAGTGCACAATCTGATTTAAAACGTATTCAGCTTTTCTGATTAGAACCATGCTGGATCTTTTCTAGAACCACAATAAAACTAAGTTAATAGTATATTGCTTACATTAAACTTAGTCATAATATAGGTGAATTAGGCTTTTCTTTTCTTTTCTTAGCTTACCTCTTCAACTGGTAAGAACAAGCAAAAACAAAGACAGAGAAGATCAAAATCATAGTTAAGGCAGCAGATAAATTCTTAAACATGAAAGATTTATCATGGGAAAAGATTCATGCTGACCTTAAACATGAAGAAGGGAACACAGATACAGCGTCTCAAAGCATAAGATAATGTTGCCAATTCAATGGAATGCTAGAAGTCTCTTAGCAAATGGATATGAGTTTAAGGTATACATTGAAAAATTTAAAGAAAAAATATATGCATTCAGGAGACGTGGCTCAAGCCTAATCTGGATTTTATTATTAAGTACAATACTTAAAAATAGAAGTAATGGAAATTAAGGAGGATGTGCAATGTTTATTAAAGAAGGTATAATATATATATAGGCGATGAGATAAAATACAATAATTAGAGGTAATAGTTACTGAATGATGGAGCAAGAAAGGAAGGATTAAAGTGATTCACTTATATAACCCATGTTAAAAGCTAGAGAAATAAAGTACTAGGAAGTGATCATTATCCTATATTTATAGAACTTGGAATAGAAAGGGAGATAAAAAAGGAAGAGAGAGAAAGAAAGTGGAAATCTGAGGAAGCAGATTGGAACACATATAGAATGTTAACTGAAGTAAAGTTTAAAAAGGTTAGTATTAATCAGAGAATTGAAGATCTCAATACAGAAATAAGTAATATTATTCTAGGAGCAGCAAAAGCAGAGTTCGGAGAGGGCTCCGGCCCGAGCACAGAGTCTGGAGACCGTCAGAAAGACTGTGGTCGTCAGGGAGGTTGACGCTGTCATTCCTGACATTGACTCTGTCATTCCTGGAAAGCTGTGCTGGGATTTTATGTGGTGGTGGTCTTGCGTACTTGGGATGAGCACAGGGCTTCCTCCAGCACTTCAGAGGTTGTTCCAAAGCAGCCTGTGGTCGTCCTGGAGGATCTGCCTGCCAAGATGCATTGCCCTGCCATGGCTAGCCCCTGACCAGCATCCAGAAATGACTCCGTCTCGTGCAGCGAGTCCGAAGAGGGCTCTGTCCCGTGCACCGAATCCGGAGAGACCTCTGTCCCGAGTCCGGAGAGGGCTTTGCTTCCTGTGTTGAGTCCAGAGGAAAACTTCTTAAACTGTATGGACCGCCCTGGCCTTCTGAACTGTATAGGCCGCCCTGGCCTCCTGAACTGGGTCTGCTGTGCCCCGCCCTGGTCTGTCCCCACTGCCCTCCCTGGTCTGTCTCTGGTGGAGCGCCTGGGCTAATGTCACATTTCTGTCTTGTCTTGTGTAGCACGTGGTGTTTAGGTTGTATTTCTGGGCCATGTGCTCTTGTCTGCTGTTTGGTCCTCACCCCTCTTGTTATCTCATTATTGGGTAATTTGCTCCACCTGTGCTCCCTCAATTCCTGCTTGATTTGTAATCCTTTATATTCTCGTTGGGTGCGTTTACATGCATGTTCTTAAAGCGATTATGCCTAATAAGCTGACTTTGAACTTGGTCATGTAAACGCGGTAACACGTTTTCTTTTAAGGTCATAAACGGCGTAAGCATAAACCGGTCGGGACAGGTAGTTTTTTGCCCTCTTACCCTGATTTAGCACAGCATTTAAACGCATTAACCTGCTTTCGGTCAGTTTATTGAAGTGCGCATGTGTGATAGGTGACAAAAACGCAGAGCAGATTTGAATCCATCCAGACAGAGCGAGCTAGCGTTTTGCATGAAATAAGGAAATATTGTAAAGATGTGTTCTCATCTCATGCAGCAGAAGTAGAAGAGGTTCAGTCAAAACGCTGCATTTGGAACTGCATGAGGGATAATATGCGCCGTAAATCTCTGGCTGACACGGTGCGAACTTTATTTAACATCACAACTGACGTAACATTTGGAATAAGTCATATACGGACATTATTATTAAGTCACTACAAGGAAATAACCCGGTTTATTAATAAAGTCACGTAAACACGGTTTACTTGCATTGTCAGTTTACTGGTTTGCATGTAAACGGGGAAAACTGGTTATTTTAATAAGATGATTTGAGAGTTATCAGTTTATGGTGTGCATGTAAACGCACCCATTGTGTCGTCAGTCCTGTGCTGGTTCGTTGTCAAGAGTATGTCTTTTGTCATCCGTTTCCCTGTGCTACATGTTCTGCTCCAGATATTTATTATATTTCAATTTTGATTTTCCCCCTTTTAGAAGTTTGTTTATTTTTGTATATAATATAATCCCACCTTTATTTCTGCAAATGAGTCTTTGCTCCCATTTTTCCCTTTCCTTACGTGACAATATATAATTTGCGAAGGCCTAATTAAAACCTCTTGAACTTGAGCTTTTTAGGCTTTCAAAGTGTTCCCAGAAATAACGTTACAGTTCATTCTTGTGTGGCATTACGGAGTAATCATGGAGGGATAATCTACTTTTTTTGTCTGTCTAATCTCACTTTTATATGCAGCTTTTGTACTAAAGTTTAGCACTGGAAAATATGCTAATGCTGCATTTTTCACAGGATTGTAATGTTTGCTGCTTGTTTTAACTATTAGTATGTTTCTAATGAATGGAAAACAAAACGGTGAGAGGTCCAGCAAATGGCCCAGCAACTCCCGGTTTTAATTTCCATATAAGATATTAAAATTCGATAAATGATCTTGAGGAAGAATGCTTAAACTGTCTAAAGTCGAGAAATAGTGAAGCTGCATAAGTCCCTGAGCACCCCGCAGGACTGTAGGTTGCCTCGTAGCGATTCTAGTTGGTCGCCTTGGTGATGGGCTTGGAGAGTAGCAGTTTGCCGAGAGCAGCAGGCTGAATCTCGGCATTGTGCAGACATTCGGCCATTGCAGGTATCTGAGAGAAGTACTTCCTGGCAAGTGCGTGTTTCTGCTTAACATTACGGATAACTACCACATCGTATGCCTGCAAGTGAAAACAGCGGGCATTTGTATGGTGGAACATACAGGATTGTGTTCAAAGTGGTGGCAGAGACAAATGGGTTTTGTATTTGCATTACATGTAAACACCATCTCTAAAATAAAGCTTTGCCAAGAGTACAGTGAATAGCCATGATTATAGAATTTTGGCAGATAAAGTTTAAAATGTTATTATATGTTACACTATTCTGCACAGGTTTTCACTCTGATGGTCATCACTAAAAAATTACTCTACTTAGTTTTAATATTTAGATTATAGTCTAAAGGTGATGATACATGGGGCAACTTTTTGAGCAATGTTGCTGGGATACACAGGCCCCATGACCGATCTAAAGTAGCCTATCCAGATAGAAATTTGTTGCCCATTCTAAATGGGAAAGTAACATCGCTTGGCAGCATTGCTCAGAAAAACGTACCCTTTGTATCATCACCTTAATAGTTTTTAAAGGGATCGTTCCCCCAAAAATGAAAATTCTGTCAATAATTGATAAGTTTTTCTTCTTGCTGTGAGATACAGACACATCTCAAGGATCAAAAACAACATACACTCAATTTCCTGCGTTGTCCTGTGTGTGCGGGTAGTGGGTGTGTGTCATGTAGATAGAAGATTACGTCACGGCAGTTTCCTCATTGGATCTTGCTGAAGATAAAACGTGCTGCGTAACCTGAGAATGAACCTCATTGGTTCTTGCTGAAGATTCAAGCCTAAGGTCAATCTGTTTATCATATAAAGATATGTCTCTTCAGGAAATTTGGACTATACCACTCAGTTCATATGGATTCGTTTTTTGATCTCTGTATGAACTTTTTGAAGTGTCAAAGTGGTAGTTGCATAGACTGTCAATGGAGGAAAGGAAAGCTTTCAGATTTCATAAAAAACATCTTCATTTGTGTTTTGAAGATGAACAAAGTCTTATGATTTTGGAGCGGCATGAGGGTGAGTAATTATTGACAGAATTGTTTTTGGGGGTGAACTAACTCTTTAACTATCTGCTATTATTTTATTTAATGAGTTGCCCTTTGACGGTTAATCATTTTCAGTGTAAAAGACATTCAAAAGCAGCTGTGGCCGCAGTACCTTCCCAATGTTTTCCAGTTTCAGATGTGCAGCAGCCTCTTCCTTCGTGAGGAGGATGCAGTTCCATGGGCTCCAGTCCAAATGCTTCTCCCAGCGCACTAGCATTAAATCATGAAGGTCTTTCCAGCCGCTCAAAGAAGACTGAGCTCCCCAAAGCACATCCACCAGGTACCGCAGGTCCTGCTCCTAACGAGGACAATAAATGTCTTGAGCACAGCATGAACTTGGTGTGCCATTCATCTATTAAAGGTGGACTAAGCAATTGTTTTCCGCAAATTTTCCCCAAAAAAGGAAATTAAAAAAATCATGCAGTGCAGACCCACATGAGATGTACTTTAGTAATTTCTAGAAAATGTCAACTTAAAAAAGTTTTATTCTACATTATTATGGTCCCTCCTCATGTTGGCGGCCATGTTGAAATCACATGACCAACAGTGTCTTTGACAAGGTAATAAGCAAAAACATCACATCCACATTAGTAGGACTCAAATCATATATTATTTGTTTATGTAGACTAATATTGATGAGCAACACATAAATGTGAAATTACTTACTGCACCTTAAAAACTACTGCTTTCACTGCCGCAGGTTTTTCGGAAAACAAACAACTCTTTCCATATTCTTAAATGAATCACCAACACATGCATAAACTTTACCTGCAGCAGGTAAGTGATTTTGGCATCTGGGCTGCATTCGGCCTCAGTGTCACGCAAGGACCTGAGAATGTTCTTATAAACAGAGAAGTCTTCTCTTTTACGGGCTTCATTGTCTAATTCCATACAGCGGCGACACAAGCCGACTGAAGATGCGTTAGTCTTCAGAGCAAAGTCAGTGGATGACTGATACTCATTACAGCCACGACACAAATAGATGTTCTTTTTCAGATCAGCAGGATCCTGAGGGACCTGTGGAGAGCAGGGTAAATAGAGTTATTTCAAAGAGTGAGAAAACCAACCAAAACTTAAGTTGTATTTCAGTGTCTTTAGAACTGGAAGTGATGTTATAGCTCATATAACTTTAACTTTAAAGTGAAGTGAAAGGTGAACAATAGCCCAGTATTATAGTCGAAACCAGCTTATTTGAGTCCAAGTTAAGACCAATACCAGAAAAGGGTCGACTGAGATTCTTGGACCAAGACCATGAAAATATGCTTTAGCCACATACCCGTAGAAGTTTGGACACCTGAGGGTTGAACTCAGGGGTTTTGATGTACTGGAGGAAGAGGGTTGATATCCTCTTCCTCAACCCATCCAGGTTGCTCTTTTTCACACCCCTCATCAGCAGGTCCATCTCCCTGTCAATCAAGTCCACTATGTCCTGTGTTAGTTTGCATTTATGTTCCTGTTCACAAGTACATTTGAAAAATCAGATGAGCAAATATATGTGTTTAGGAAAGTGTTTATATTTTGTCCATGTATTGGACAACAGATCTGGAACTGGCCTTCACAGTGTGTTTGAGGGTAAGTAGCACATCCAGACGTTCGTCCTTTGTGAATTGAGCCTGTGTGACGCTACTGTACAGGTCTCGCATTTCCTTGCCTCTGATGGTGAACTGTGTGTCCATTTTTGTCACCTTCCCGTCAAATGCACGCCATCTCTTCGGTGCTGCAGACTGAGGAGAAGTAAAAAAAAAAATGTCTTCAATTTTGAAATTTTAAGTTTTGCAAGATGCTAGGACAACATTAGAATAATGAAAATGTTAAGGACAGCTTTTGTTTATTTATAGCCAATGTAAATTCTGGGTCATGAAGCAAAACCAGTTGAGAACCACTGCTGTAGTGGAGGTAAATGAAACACTAGGGTGTCTATTATGACTTTTGATCTAGCTTACTATCAGTTAGTTATCATTAGCCAGCCACATTTTATTACACTGATATTTCTACTGGAGCAACATTAGTTTAACTGCCTTGCACAATGGACACAATGGATAAAGTTATGATACAGCAGTATTCAAAATACTAAACCAAATGAAACTTCTGCCACCCAGATTTACTGAAAGTAATAATACAACAATTAATGTATCTTCTATTTGGTTACAAATCAAATAAACATATTCAATCAAAGGTTTTGATCTAAAGTAATACAGCATGCTCATGATGATACAGCAATTAGCAAAGATTGACACCTTGTTGAGGAAGGCTAGTATAGCCTTATCATGGTTCCTCGTGCCGGCTTCCATTCTGTGCCGCTCTATGGAGGAGATGAACTGGGTCTCTTGCTCCAGTAGAGCGCACAGCGCTGCCTTTCTCTCCGCACCAGATAAGGTGACATTGATGCGTTCCACTTCCTCTATCCTCCATTCTGACATACAGAGATGAAGAATAAGGACCATCACACTGATTTATATCCAGATCACTGCACACATTACAACACATATATCTCCATATCCATTAATATATAGTGGCAAGAAAAAGTATGTGAACCCCTTGCAGAATCTGTGCAAATGTGAATAATTTTAACAAAATAAGAGCGATCAAACAAAATACATGTTATTTTTTATTTTTATTTTTTTATTCTGTCCTGAATAAGATATTTTACATAAAAGATGTTTACATATACATTCTGAGGACGATTGAGGGACTCAAACACAACTATTAAAAAAGGTTCAAACATTCATTGATGCTTCAGAAGTAAACACAATGCACAAAGAGTCGGGGGTGAAAACTTTTGAATTATTTTAACCAGTTCATTTGCACCAATTGAGCCCACCAATTGAGCCCACCAATTGAGCCCACCAATTGGCTAAAAAATTACACATGCAACATAATGTGACCGAAAAAAAGCAGCTTCTAAAAATGATCAAATATAAGTTATTTGTAGGATGAACTTAAAGCATACTAAGTTGAGCATCCTGACTAGCCTGACATAGCAACACTGTTTAAACCAATGGCGAGTTTTTCAAGGCGGGACTATCTGTGTGATTATGTTTTTTAAAGCGGCACTATGTAACTTTTCCGTCCGCTAGAGGGCGCCTATTCAAAACAAAGGCGTAGCTTGATGATACCAGGTTTGAGCTCAGAATCTTGGGACATTTGGTCTTCACCTCACAGCCGGTGGAAAATAATCGGGATAGGACTTGGGCAGAAATCATGTTCATGGATGTGGTTATTAACGTTACTGTAGTATGAAGCAGAGCAGGACCGAGTGTTGAGGGAGCTGAGCAAGACCGCTGGAGGAATTGTTGCTGAACACACAGCTCGCAAGCAGCGGGACTTTTATTATGAAGGGACACAGTCGCCGCCGCCATTTCCGCATTTCCGGTCATGAGTATGAGGTAAGGCAGCTCTGTTTATCATATCAGATACATTTAAGTGTGTTTAAAAGGTTGTTATGAAGTTACTCTGTGCTTTCGATCAGCGGCTGCCATGATACTTGTTGCACACTGCTAAGAGTAAAGCATTTAATTTTCTGCAGAATAAAACCAAAGGGTAACGCATATATGACACAATTGACAGGCGACTCCCTCAGACGTCCCGGTTCCTTTGATATAATAGAAATTTTATCAAAATTTACAAATAGTTGGAAACATTTGGGATATTGTAAGAACTCAACCGAACAAAATATATAACACTGGTGGTTTTTGGATATTTTACTGCAAAAATCCTACATAGTGCACCTTTAAGTAAACTACAATTAAGTAATATTTTTGCTATTCCATTTAGTGATTCTAGTGGTGCAGAAAATACATTATTCACCTTTAAGTTAGTAGCATTGCAGCTTGCAGTAATCTACAAACACTCACACACTCACTTTTCAAGGCATTATAAAGCAGATCAAAGTCTCCCTTCGACTCCGGATTCATCCTGCGGTGATATTCATCTCTGATCTGCTGCTCCTTCTCCTCTCTCTTCCTCCTCTTTTCATTTTCCATCCATGCCAGGTGCTGTTCTTTAGCCTGTCTCAAGCAGTCTGTGAAGCACTTGGCTAGCCAGCGCCTGACATGTGACTGTAGTATAATGACCTAAGGAAAACATATACATACAAGCATTTGTCATAAACAGCGAATGCCCAGAATTAACGCAATTGTCTCTCAATCCCTCCAAACATACGTACAGCTCTTAGTCTCTTGCTGTGATACTCATCTGCAGTGATGTAAGTCCCTGGGGTAATGAGCTTGTCCTTCATGTTGGACACATAACAGCCGATTTTTGTCATCTGAGTCGAGGCGTTCCTACAGCACTGCTGAACCTGGTCTTTCAACTCAACCGTCTGGTTAAAGAGAAAAGAAAATTAGGGTTGTACAGCCAAACAGCAACCCAAAATTGGTCTAAGATTTTGAATCTACACTACCGTACATACGTTTAAGATTGGTAAGATTTTTTAATGTTTTTGAAAGAAGTCCCTTATGCTCACCAGGGATGCATTTATTTGATAAATAATACAGTAAAAACTGTACTATTGTGAAATATTATTACAATTTCAAATAACTTTTGTGCTTAATGTAATTTATTCCTCTGTGATGTTGACAAAGCATTATTGAATTTCAAGCATTATTACTATCATTACTATCTTGAATTTTCAGCATTCAAGGTTGAAAACATTAATTTCTCCTTAAAAAGTACTGACCACAAATGTGTGAATGTGATGATGATTTTTTTTAATGTCACATTATTATATTCACAATATAACATGACCACAAGTGTTTTTTTAATTTTTGCTTCTATTTATTTGTTTAAAATACAAAATACAAAAAATAATTAAAATACATTTTCAAATAATAATTTGTCTATAATACTGTGATTTTGGCAAAATATTATATAAGATTCATAAAAATGTATTTGTCTTGACATTTCAACGTGATAAATAATTGAAATTTATGGGTAAAAAAAAAGTCTTAACAATTTGCTGAAGCTTAACTCCTTGAGTGTCTGTTTGTGTGTGAGTGTTTGTGTTATAAACAAGTGTTTTATCATTAAAGTATAAAAAGGTTAACTTTTTATAAAAACTATTTTTTATTAAAATATATTACAATACAATACATTTTTTTTATTTTACAATAATATTACAATACAGAATATTTTTTACATATATACACTATATACTGTATGTGACCCTGGTAATATATATATATATATATATATATATACAGAGTAAATTTACAAATATCTTTACTTAATATCCTAAAGCTTTTTTGCATAAAAGCAACATTTTTAAATTTTGACCCATACAATGTATTGTTGGCTATTGCCACAAATATATACGTGCGACTTATGACAGGTTTTGTGGTAACACAAAAGTGTCAGTCAGTCATTGCCATGGTAACACAATGGTTTACTGATGATATGAGATGTAAATAACAACAACATTATGGAGGATGATCAGATATTTATTTGAATTTTATTATGAATTTGTGTTTACGTCACTTAAATAGAGCACTTAGCCAGCTACAGAGAAACTGGTAGCCAGGCAACAGAAAAGTTACCAATTCTGAGTGACGGCATCATTTCACAAATTCTCGGTGTGTGAACGAGAACCGCGCCGAGAATTCCCAGCCGAGAACGGTTTGTGATTGTACCGTGCCATACCAGACTCAAGTGGAAACAAAACTGGAACAGTTCCTTACCAATCTAAGAACCGTTCGGCCCGACAGTGGAAAAGCAGCTATACACTCCATTTTATAGTGTGTGTGTGTGTATGTGTGCACCTGTGTATCCCTGCTGAAGGTCTCGATGCCCCTGTCAGGCCTCTTCTTAGGCATCGTCTGTACAGCAGCATGATGATACTCAGCTTTGGTCACCTTATGGCGGTATCCTCCCAGAAATGCCTTCCCGTGAGTGGCTCTCTCTATCTCTACCACCACGTCCTGACATGCATCTGTGTCTTAAAGCCAGAAACTTGCAACATTGAAAAAACAAACAAACAGGGTCTATCCTCATAATGCCTTAGTCAGCCATAAGTTTGATTGTACCTGTTTGCACTCTGACAGTGATGACATCCGGCATGTTGTACTCCTGCTGTGGTTTGACTGGCCTCATGGGGTAATTCTCCGGGTCTAGTGAGCTCATCTCAAATTGGACCATCCCATGTGGCTGTACGCCAATATCCATCAGCGTCTGGTCATCATCTACACTTTTTTCTAGACAAACCGTTAAACTACATTAAAAAGATCCAAGAGACTTTTAATGTGTGCTTTCCATCATTGTACAGTTCTTTTACTCTCAGAAATGTCTGGATTTTCCATGATTTTTCGGACAGTTTAAAGAATCTTTTGTGTCTTACCGTCTAGAGTAATTTGAATGATGTCAGTTGGGACCCTCAGCTCGAAGCTGAAGTGTTTTTTCAGATCCAGGATTGTGAGGCCAATAGTGAAGGCAACCGTTATCATGTGCCTGTCTGGCATCAGCAAGATCTTAACTGGAAGAAAAAAAGAAATACAATTCATAGTTTTCACGTGACGTCACACGCTTGTAGGAACGCCCACCTGGAGGGCAAAACAAGGCTTTCCTCCATTGCCCCCCAGTCATTTTTACCAGGTTTGTAGTCAGTATTAATGCAGTAAGACAGTGCATTAAAATACCAAATTCAATATTCACTTTATTGATGATAACGTTTGTACAGGAAATCAGATGAACGCAGAATATTACTGCAACACAAGGTTTCTTGTTAAGCTTTTTTTCTTTTCTTTATCGAAAACCATTATTAACATGTTGCGTTCATATTCTGGGCTCATCTGCTCGCCTGCATATCGTATGCATCATAAAAAAGGTGTAAACTGAATTTGATCTTTTAATATCACTGTTTTAGTATACATCACAAATAAAGTTTTACTGCGTAATTAATCTGTTTAAAATTAAGTAAAATTAATTTAAAATAAAAACTCATTTCAACAAATCCTTGATTAGCGTTAAACTTTGCTTAATTGAATCCTTATTGGTGCAACTCACACTATAGTGTTCTTGACGTTAAGTGTTTTAAAAATGTCCCGCTGTTTTTAGTGATTGAAATACTGCAGCAGGTTCTGTATGTGGATCATAAGTGCCCACTAACGCGTCTTGTTTACATATTTTTGTTTTAAGATGGAAATTTGACAGCCTTGTGCTGCAGTTCAATGGAGTTTTATGGCGGTTTTGCCCTCCAGGGCTCTGTGACAGTCATGTGACTGAAAACTATGACTTGCATTATTAGTCAACAAAATATAGAACTGTACTAGTGTTTGTTGGATATTTGAATCCAAAAAAACAAAAATGTAGGCCTACATATTGTGCCATATCCTCAACCTGTATGAATTTCTTTTTTCTGTTGAACAAAAAATATTTTTGGTAAACAGTTGGATCCTATTGACTTCCTTAGTAGGAAAGATACTATGGAAATCAATGGAGCCCATATGTTTCCCATATATTTTAAATATCTTTTGTGTTCAGCAGAAGGAAGACATTCATTCAGGTTTGGAGCAACTTGAGGGTGAGTAAATGATAACATCATTTTAATTATTAGGTGAACTATCCCTTTATTCCTACCACATACATAATTAAGTAATTTAACGTTAAAAGAATCAAGAACCCTGATCCAAGCTAACGTTACTTCAAAGAATACCAAGGTATTACTATGGTACACCAAAAAAAAGCCTTTTTTTTTTTTTTTTTTTACAAATTATGTAAAAACAACAACAAAAAACGGTATTGACAAGATACCAAACCAACCATGCTTACCATAGTAATACCATAATATTTACCATACCATAAATGTATAATACTGGGGGTAAATTCCAGAATTATGTTTCACCCGTTGCTGTTGAGTTTCCAACATCACTGGAGGAAATTATCTGGCTGGTTTCGCCTCCTTGTTGGTTTATATCTTTTTGACGTCTCTGGTCTTCATCATCATCATCATCATGAAACTCAGTCTCTGACTGAATGATTCCTTGTGACATTGTTTGCTCCGCGGCGCGACTGGGTTCAATTTCACTCTCCTGCTCTGACATTGCTAATTTCCCACACCTAAACGATCAAACCTCAATAAACCTCACTCTGACGGCAAACTATTTATTAACGTTTAAACTAAACGAGTCGAGCTTAGGTTTACAATATTGATTTGACAGTGTTTGGCCGCTGCTATGGTAACTAGTGTCGCTGGTTATGTCGCAAATGAGTCTCTTGATCCGATTCCTTTTAAGGAGTCATTGGAATCGATTCAGAAAGGGTATGAAATTGAACGGAATTACTTAGGAGTAAATGGTTACAGTTTTATTAACATTATTATTAAATCATTAACATTTTATGTAGAATTATCATTATTAACAAAGCGGGTGACAATGTTGGATTTCCTTACAGAGCCTTAAAACTATCATACTTTAATATGTGTTTGTTAGTAGGCCCCCTAGCCTAGACTACAATGGCATAAACTGGATACTTCAAAGAATGTGCTGCATTATATACATAGAGGTGTTTTTTAGTGTACATGTTAACAATACAATAACACGACATACACTAATAAAACAGTGATAAAGTACTACTAACATGAAAAACAAGATGCCCGCGTGGTGCATGGGGACAAAATCATTTGTAACCCGTTTTGGAAACATTGAACCGAATTACCGTCCGAATGAATCGTTTCACTGAACTGATTCAAGCTTAATGTCATATGATCCTCATCCTGCCCATGGCGTGCCTAGTAATGTCTTCTGAAATAATGAACAACTGACAATGTTTCAGTGTGCAGATTAGATTAGGGGATTTGGGGGGGATTTAAATAAGTAATAGTGGAAAAAAGTGAATAAACTCGTGTCACTTCCCAAAAAAATACTTTATCCAGATGTGTGTTGCCTATGTGACTACAATAGAAACAGACTGTACCTAATGGCATGGCATTTGTTGCATGGCATTTCATTGGCAATGAAAGAAGGTCATGCTTGAATATAAAAGCTCATATCACTTGGAACAAGAAACATTACCTTGATAAATCTAGTCACATAGGTAAGCCTGCAGCTATTTAATGAAAAGTTTGTTTGCAAATGCAATTAATTTGATTGTATTCTGCTCTGATTAGCTCCAACATTCATTGATGCTCTTATGTTATGGCCTCTGATTAATGGGACACATATTCTAGATATGTTTTGTTGGACGAATGAAGATGAATACAGGTATGTATGTATTTTATTGTATAAACAACATGCGTTGAAGGAAACTGAATAGTTAAGGGGTTAGTTCAACCCAGAATTAAGTCATTAGAGCTTCATTCATCTTCAGAACACAATTGAAGATATTTTTGATGAAATCCGAGAGCTCTCTGACCCCTCCATAGACAGCAATTTGAAATTTTCAAGGCCCAGAAAGGTAGTAAAGACATTGTTAAAATTGTCCATGTGACTATACTGGTTCAATCTTAATTTTATTAAGAGACGAGAAGACTTTTTTGTGCACAAAAAACCCAACAAAATAACTTTATTAAACAATTCCTCTAGCCTGTGTCACCTTTACGCTGTTGATGTAGTGTAAACAGTGCAGCGCTTCCAGAACGCTGGCGTACAAGGATGCGCTGCACTGTTTACACTACATCAACAGTGTGAGTCTGACACAGGCTAGAAGAAATTGTTGAATTAAGTCATTATTTTCTCCTTTCTTTTTGCGCACAAAAATATTCTTGTCGCTTTATAAAATTAAGGTTGAACCACTGTAGTCACATGGATGATTTTAGCAACGTCTTTACAACCTTTCTGGGCATTGAAAGTGTTAATTGGAGGGGTCAGAGAGTTCTTGGATTTCATCAAAAAATATATCAATTTGTGTTCCAAAGATGAACAAAGGTCTTAGGGTTTGAAGTGACGTAAGGGTGGGTAATTAATGAGAGTATGTTATAGTAAAACACTCTCTCTCAGAACATTAATATTGTTTTCTTGAAGCTCGGCCAGTGATGAGAATATGAAACTGCTGTCAGCAATCGAAACAGGTAATGGATTATTGCCTTCAAATATTTTATTTGTTATATCAACATAAAAATTAAAAGATACTTGAGTTTCCTCAAATTGCCACACTAGTAGAACCCACTTGAGGACCTCAGGACCCTTCTGAAGGTGCCACAGATATCCTAATCCTGGGTTATCAAATCCTGGTCAGCATGTCCTGCAGAGTTTATATCCAGCTTGTCCCATCTTTCCTGTCTGGAAAATTCTAGTAATCTTGAAGGCTGTGGCTGCATCTAAAAGATGAAAAAAATCTGCACTGGCAGCATATGGAGGTCGAAAGGCAAGAAGGCACGTCCGAATCTAATGATTGTGTGTAGTAAGAAACCTTCATCTGATCAATTTTTGAAGGCAATGTCCTGTGCATTCAATTTTGTGATAGTTGAACTAAAAAAATAAACAACAAGCAATTGGTGGTCAGCTTGTTTTTGACCAATGCAATTTATCGCCAGAAATTAGTATTGCTGTAAATAAATATCCGCTTGGATATCACCAAAGTTCTTTTGTTGTAGATCATTAGACCAAGGGTATAGAGGTAACAATTCAGCTGCATAAGCTTTTGGATGCAGCGCTGAATTACCTTGGTTTTAATGCGTTTAATTAGGGCTGGAGCAAAACTCTACAGGACAGCAGCCCTCCAGAAGCAGGAATGCGCACCCCATCCTATTGTGTATTGAAGATAATTCTATATATTCCTGTCTCAAAAAATTAGCATATAATGACAAGGTTCTCTAAACGAGCTATTAACCTAATCATCTGAATCAACTAATTAACTCTAAACACCTGCAAAAGATTCCTGAGTCTTTTAAAAACTCCCAGCCTAGTTCATTACTCAAAACCGCAATCATGGGTAAGACTGCCGACCTGACTGCTGTCCAGAAGGCCATCATTGACACCCTCAAGCGAGAGGGTAAGACACAGAAAGAAATTTCTGAACGAATAGGCTGTTCCCAGAGTGCTTTATCAAGGCACCTCAGTGGGAAGTCAGTGGGATGGAAAAAGTGTGGCAAAAAACGCTGCACAACGAGAAGAGGTGACCGGACTCTGAGGAAGATTGTGGAGAAGGACCGATTCCAGACCTTGGGGGACCTGCGGAAGCAGTGGACTGAGTCTGGAGTAGAAACATCCAGAGCCACTGTGCACAGGCGTGTGCAGGAAATGGGCTACAGGTGCCGCATTCCCCAGGTCAAGCCACTTTTGGGTTACAGAGAAGCAGCACTGGACTGTTTCTCAGTAGTCCAAAGTACTTTTTTCAGATAAAAGCAAATTTTGCATGTCATTCGGAAATCAAGGTGCCAGAGTCTGGAGGAAGACTGGGGAGAAGGAAATGTCAAAATACCTGAAGTCCAGTGTCAAGTACCCACAGTCAGTGATGGTCTGGGGTGCGATGTCAGCTGCTGGTGTTGGTCCACTGTGTTTTATCAAGGGCAGGGTCAATACAGCTAGCTATCAGGAGATTTTGGAGCACTTCATGCTTCCATCTGCTGAAAAGCGTTATGGAGATGAAGATTTGGTTTTTCAGCATGACCTGACACCTGCTCACAGTGCCAAAACCACTGGTAAATGGTTTACTGACCATGGGATTACTGTGCTCAATTGGCCTGCCAACTCTCCTGACCTGAACCCCATAGAGAATCTGTGGGATATTGTGAAGAGAAAGTTGAGAGACGCAAGACCCAACACTCTGGATGAGCTTAAGGCCGCTATCGAAGCATCCTGGGCCTCCATAACACCTCAGCAGTGCCACAGGCTGATCGCCTCCATGCCACGCCGCATTGAAGCAGTCATTTCTGCAAAAGGATTCCCGGCCAAGTATTGAGTGCATAACTGAACATAATTATTTGAAGGTTGACTTTTTTTGTATTAAAAACACTTTTCTTTTATTGGTTTTCATGAGCTGTATGCCAAAATCATCAGTATTAAAACAATAAAAGACCTGAAATATTTCAGTTGGTGTGCAATGAATCTAAAATATATGAAAGTTAAATTTGTATCATTACATTATGGAAAATAATGAACTTTATCACAATATGCTAATTTTTTGAGAAGGACCTTTATGTATATCTAGTCCTGAGCAGCTGCAGATCACGATAGGCTCTCTGTCAATGCCTGTATCTGCATAAGCTTAAATACATTTTTTTTTTAAAGTCTTCCCCATATGAATGTGTTATGATTCCTGAAAGTTCTTGCAGGAACTTGAGGTTTTTTAAATAAGGGGGCCAAGAGGTTCTCAAGAGAGTTTCACCAATCACCAATCCCTAAAATGGGTTATATTTTAATTTCTACAATGATTTTTCCAAATTGACATACAGAAATTTAGATTGATCAAGCTGATACTGTACATATAATAAAGGAAACCTTGTTATGGAACAAGGCCAATGCGCCTATAATCTCTATGTATCCTGATCATAAGGTGATACTGCAGTCATCCATGAGCTCTGGCGATTTCCTTCAGCCTTTAGGGAAGTGGACAGTAGAGGACTTCTTCCACTCCACAGAGCCGCCATGCATCCATCAGGAAAAGTACTAGAGGCAGTTCTGGGTGAGTCCTGGAAATGGATGGACAATTCTGATAGAAATTGAAGGGTTGGATAAGTTGCCGGAAAATGAGACTGTGTCTGACATAAAGGCTACGTTCACATATTGACAGTTTTTGGGACTGCCAACCGCATTTACTAACAGATGTGAATTTCGAAATGTCCCGTTCACACAAAAAACTTTATAGTATAGTATAGTTTATTAGTATAAACTTGCAATGGAAGTCAAGCCTGTATTATCATACCAGTAACCATAGCTAAAGTGACTAAAGTAATATCAAAGATAGTGAGGTCCAGAAAATTGATAAGTCCTGTCACTTTTGACAAGCAAAATTGACAAGTCCACTTTTGACAAGTTCATCCGTCAAATCTTTATTAACCAACAGTAACTTAAGTCTGGGTGTGGAGTTATGGGAGCCGCTCCGGTGCAGAATAGTAACTGGGTATAAAACCTTTAGATGGCACAGCTTGTATCACCGTCGCTGTAAGTCACCAAAAGCAAAACCACACATAAAAACCCTGCAACACACGGTAGACGCCAATATTAGCATTGCATCTTTTTGCATACAATCAAATGGTTACTTGGCTAAGAGGCCTATCGAATACTAGACACGGGTCTGTGCATTTCTCTCGGAACTCTAAGGCCTTGTTTACATCGGGTATTAAGATGCGTTTTGGTCAATCGGATCACAAGTGGGGATGCTAAATATAGATGTAAATGGGGTCTAGAACGTTTTGAGGTTGTCCAATTTGGACCACTTCCAGAGGTAGATTGCTTTCGCTCATGTGGTCGAATGTCGCCACAAAAGGCCACTACTCTCCGCCTACTGACCTAATGAGTCACATTATGGGAAGACGGGATTTAAAATTTTCCGGCTGAAGACCCAATTTTGGTTTGAAGACAAAATACGTACCAAGCACAATGTTCTTACCATACCTGATTTCTAACACACACTCAGTGTTTGGCGTGGTTTTGCTTCTATCAGTGTTTAAATGAAAGCTGATGCTCTTTGTATTTTTTCCCATCATCTCAGTGTGTGTTCATATGTACATTGCACAAGCTTATTTTGTCCATTAGATCCAAAGATCTAAAAGAAAAAACAAAAGACGTATTAAAACACCAGGTGTAAACGGGTAAGTGTCGTCTATTTGTGATCCGATCGAACAAAGTGCTTTCTAATACCAGTTGTAAACAGGGCCAAAGAAGTGACAGACAACTAGTTATCCAGTTCAGTGTCTTTTTACACAGCAAGGGTTTTATGAGAATGCAGTTATGAATCCTGAAAATTTACGGGTGTGAATTTTCCACTCAATTTTCCATTCAATCCACAGTCTCCAGCCAGCTTGACATAGAGGAAAAAGGTTGGAATGGAGAGACCGCCTTGACTTTAGCCATTCAATCTGGACTGGAGGAGAACGTCAGGATCCTTCTGGAACATGGAGCACTACCACACAACTTCAACAGCAAAACAGAGTCTCCACTTCTGCTGGGTGAAGCACAACTTCACTGTTGATTAGTTGCCTTGTTAATGATCCCAGCTTGTACTTTCAAGAATAACTATAAGTCTTTTTTTATTTTGTCCAAGCGGTAAGAGTCTGGTCTTATCCAATGGTGTACGCTCTCACCACACATGGAGCTGTAGTAGATCAGGTGTGTTCAAAGAGGTGGACCGCACTGCATGAAGCAGCACGAGTGGGCTGCACTGACATCTTACTGCTACTGCTGAGACGAGGTGGCCAAGTATCAGTGAGGGATGTTCATGGAGTGACTCCGTTGAGCGTAGCAGCAGAGTACGGCAATCTAGAAGTCCTTCAAGTGCTCATTGAAATAGGTAAGAACTTTAGATCACGCAAATGAGACCAATATTAACCACAGTATGTTTTAACCAGTTTAAATCCATCCATCTTGACAAGGAGCCGATGTCAATGCACAGTCCTTAAAGGGTGAAAGTGTGTTGATGGATGCAGCTGGTTCTGGAAACCCAGACTGTGTGAACCTTCTGCTGGAAAATGGAGCCTCACCAAACGTGGCCAGTTTTACCAGGCATCTTCCTATACATCGTGCAGCCTTCGAGGGCCACTACCTGTAAGTCTACAATCATTTGAATTAGTTAAACACTTAAATACATTAACATGAAGGTAGTTGGGTCTTTCTTCAACTATTGACACTTTTGGTCCTGTGGAAAGACCAACAATGTCTAACATCAGTCGAGAATTCATTTTTTTTATTTCTATTAATTTATACATTCTCAACACAGTGGCATTTCTAACAAGCCTGACAAGCCAGACCCACATCAAGATGTTTGGTCTGGAAACTCACCATAGACAGGGCTCAATCTGTCTTTCAAACTCCCTCTGCACGCAAATGGATAGCGCTACAACCAACCAGAGCAATGTGAAGCGGAGCTAGTTGACAGATTAAACTTTCGCCGTATCCGGTCGGCAGAAACTCCGAACACATCTTCCTTTCTTAAAGGCTTAGTTCACCCAAAAATGAAATTGATGTCATTAATGACTCACCCTAATGCCGTTCCACACCCGTAAGACTTCCGTTCATCTTTGGAACACAGTTTAAGATATTTTATATTTAGTGCGACAGCGTATCCAAGTGTATGCACACTATACTGTCCATGTCCAGAAAGGGAATAAAAACATTTTTGAGAACAAAAAAAAACGTATTGATTCATGATTCGGATCGCGTGCCAAACTGCTGAAATCATGTGACTTTGGTGATCCGAATCCTGAATCAATCCGCTGATTCATAACCATTTGAATCTTTATTTGAGGTTTGAAAACAAATGCGGAAGAGGAGACAATGCTGAATAAAGTCGTAGTTTTTGTTATTTTTTGACCAAAATGTATTTTTGATGCTTCAAGAGATTCTAATTAACCAACTGATGTCACATATGGACTACTGTGATGATGTTTTTATTCCCTTTCTGGACATGGACAGTATAGTGTGCATACACTTGGATAGGCTCTCGGACTAAATATAAAATATCTTAAACTGTGTTCCAAAAGATGAACTGAGGTCTTACGGGTGAAACAACATTAGGGTGAGTCATTTTTACATAAATTAAATTTTTGGGTGAACTAACCCTTTAAGAATGATTTCAGTGCCGTTCTTTGTTCTTCTCAAAGAAAATTTTAATTCCAAGTCTTCCAGAGTTCATTTGAAAAACTGCCGTTCGCCGGCTTCTTTGTTTACAAGAAGCTCGCTTAACCTCTGCAACTCAGCTGTCATTATGTTAAGCCCGCCCACCGACTCTATTCACCATGTGATTGGCCTGACCAGAGTTTGTTTTTTCCAGCTCGCAAGTCTATGGAGAGTTGCTAGACGACACTCGCTGCAAATAGGGTGCGTCTAGATTTCTAGGCGAGTTTCTTACACATCTCAGATTATATTTAAACAGGCTATTTTTACAGCTAGCATTTTATGTATTATAAATACACACAATTTAACAATATTTTTACACTTTCTACAAAAATGTACATAAATTGGTTTACAAATTTATTAAATTTGTTTGGAAATAATGCACAAAAATATTATTTTGTGATATATACCTTTTTTTCATCTTATTTCCCCCTTTTAGTTATATTTTGCACATCATTTCTCATTTTTCACGATTGTTTGGTAAAGTAAAAATAATAATAATAATAATAATAAAAAAAAAAAACTTTATTAGGAGAAGAAATTATAGCTGTGATGGACAATTTTGGAGCCCCTAATGGGACATGGTGAAAAACAAACATTAGATGGGAGGAAAACTTAAATTTCAAATGAAGTAGATTTTTCTCCCACTTCATTTTATTGCCATAAAATGCGAGTGAACGTTTCCTCATCTTTAATCCATCACCATGTCACTAGGGGCTCTGCAGGAAAAAGAATGCTGTAATTTCTGAAAATTATATGTAAATAAATAAATGTTCATCTTTGGGAATATATATATATATATAAATAATCCAAAATATAATGATGGATTTTCAAAGTTTACGATTGAAAGTCTCAGAGTAAAACTAATCTATATAAAAAGGCATTGGGGAGAGAGGGGGGGGATCTTCATTTAAAAACAACAACAACATAAAACTAATGTATTGTTTTAATAAAAATCGAACCCAGAATATGAAAAAAGTTCTTGAAGTTGAAGAAACCCCCATTTAGAGTCAAAAGTAAAAAGTAAACTTTACAGTCATGAACTTACTTACCTGCATCATACCAATTCTATTTACAGTGTGCTAAAAATACTGCTATCAGTGACAAGCAAGAGAGCTATTATTGAGTCTGGCCAGAGTCCGATACACTCAGCTGCAGATGGAGGTCATGAGCAGTGCCTGCGACTCCTGATTGACAGAGGTTTTGATGTCAACACTTTACTCAACCTAACCATCTCTGACAACTACAATGACATGCGTAGGAGCGCCCTTTACTTTGCCGTCTCAAATGGAGATGTGACTTGCATCGAGATGCTGTTGAATGCAGGAGCCAAACCTGACCTGGATCCCTTGCACTGCCTCCTAGTGGCGGTGAGAGCTGGGAGGTACGAGATTGTCAAGATGCTCCTGGCCAAGCAGGCGGATGTGAACTGTTACTTCACAGTGATCAGTGACACAGTGTTTCCCACATCTCTACAGTACTGCCTGAAGGATGAGAAGATGATGAGATTACTTCTTAATAATGGATATAATGTAGACAAATGTTTCCATTGTCACCATGATTTCCATTTCAACATGGGGGTTCCTTGGAGGGACATACATGCACATAGATCATGTTGTGTATGTGATGGAGAACACAAAACATCAGTGAGTTTTGGATCTGCTTATAGACTAAACACTTCAGTAACAACATTTTAGGGAACAGTTCTGTTCCAAAGCCTACACCGAAAATAAGCGCCCTCCGAACTTATTCCAAATAGTAGCATTATTATGATACCTTGTTTTGGCCAAATCCTAATAAAGCATCATAAGGAAAATCCCAGAATGCAATGAAAAAAACAAAATCTATGATGGCAGAATCTTTAGAAATATACTCGTTTTTATTCAATATTGATAAATGTATAGGGGAAAAAAAAGTTAATTTAATTTTGACTATTTCTCCTAATACTTTGTGCTACATATTTGTTGTGCTTATGCGGTTGTTAAGGCTGATGTCACGTGGCAGCACTTCCGGATCCAAACGCTCTATCTTATACCACAAGAAAAACTACAAAAGGTGCTAATATACACACACACAATGTGGTGTAATACTACAAAAAAAGCTATAATCATAACCTTTTTCTCCACACCAATATTCCAGATGGCCAGACAGTGATTCATCTTTTTTAAATCGCTAAAATAATGTATGTGACGCTGTGAGCACAGAGACTGTTGAGCAGACTGTAAGTATTTCAAATGTTAAACTTTTTTAAACGTTTGATGTTTAATATGAATAAATAGCGCTCATAAACGGGCGTCGATGGCCTTCTCAAGTGAAACGAGTTGAGGCTTGGACCCAGAAGCGGCGTTCCTTACGTCACGACTTAACAAGCGGATTAGTGTATTAAAGCATTATCTTAGCAGCATGCTAACATTAAAACAAGCTCTAATGTTCTTTCTCCTATCGGCAGTTAAAGCACCCCATCAGTTTGCGGTCGCCGTCACTCTAGCTGCCTAAAACAACACTTCTCACTGAAAATTTGTAACTTTTGGTATCTAATCACCAGTGTTGTGAAAAGTTACTTTTGAAAAGTAATCCATTACAATACTACGTTTCTCCCTAAAAGCCAGAAACACACTGCAAAGTTCTTTTCCATTCTTTGCTAAGGGGTGAAAAGTTAGTTTTGGCAAGCCATTTCTAACTCTCAAAACAAACTTCACTTTGGCCTGATTTTGTTTTTAATGATGCTTCACCAGTTCGTTCTTTGATTTCATTTTAAGTATATCTGACTGGGCATTACTTGGTTACTTTTTATGGAGAGTAATGCATTACCTACCTTAAGCATACTTTTTCTTATGTAAGCTGGCTGTAGCTCGCCCTGTCTCTTTACGACAAATATAACAATCACTGAAGCTACACTGTAAAAAATGTTCATGCAATAAGTTATAAAAACTTAAAATTTAATATTAGAATAAGTAATAATGTTATTTTAACTTAAAAATTTAAGTCAAGCACAAACACAGACAAAGTTTCGTAAACTTTAGTTTTATATTTAAGATCTCTCAACACATTTTAAGGTGCAACAACTTATTTTTTTCCAGAGATAACTTAAATATCCAAATAAACAAAAGTTAACGAACCTTAAAGGGTTACTTCACCACTTTTTCAGGGAAATAGGGGAAACGTGGAGGTGTTTGGTCACTTCTAACTTGATCTCTGTTTGGTACCATAGTGAATGAACTGGGCTTAGTGGGCTAAGCTAAATGCTATCAGATCATCACTGCGCGTCAGAGAGATTAAGTGCACACACTTAGACGAGAGAGGTATGTATCAACTTGTTTTAGTTAAGGGAATAACATAGTTTAATATGAAAAAGCGGTGAAGTATCCCTTTAACATTTTAAGTCAAACACAAACAATTTAAGTTGAAACAACACATTATTACTTATTTTATTACTAGATTTATTTATTTATTAATACTTAACAAAAGGGTTTAATTTGTTAGATAAGTTAATGCATTAGGTATCACAAAATAACAAATAATAAAAAAAAACTTATGACATTAATTAATCTAGACTTATATGAATTTCTACATGTTAAAGATATTTAAAGGGATAGTTCACCCAAAAATATAAATTACCTCATGATTTACCCTCAAGCCATCCTAGGTATATATGACTTTCTTCATTCAGATGAATACAATCAGTTATATATATTTAAAAAAATCCCCTGGCTCTTCCAAGCATTATAATGGCAGTGAATGGAAGATATTTATGATTTTTAAATTTATTTTTGGACTTCAAATTTTGGGCTGCCATTATAATGCTTGGAAGAATCAGGCTTTTTTTTTTTATATATAACTGATTATATCAGAATATTCGTCTGAAAGAAGAATGTCATACATGTACACCTAGGATGGCTTGAGGGTGAGTAAATCATGGGGCAATTTTAATTTCTGGGTAAACTATCCCTTTAAAGTTGTATAAATTAAACTTAGTTCCTGCATTATGAACAAATATGAATTAACAAAAAGCATATATTATAATAGGTTCATGTTTATTTATAAATATGCTGTAATAATTTTGTTCAGTTTATGATACCCAATTTGTTAACTAACTGAACCTAGTGTAAAGTGTTATCATTCATTTTAAAATACTAAATTGTTAATATTATTACATTAGTGCTACATGGGAGACAAAACTTCACTTGTTTCTGTTGCCTTTTACATCGCAGTTCTGTGACTTCTTAAGTTTGTGCTGCCTGGTCGATCTGTCTGGACGAGTGGTACTGATCCTGCTGGACTATGTCAACGACGTCCCCATCTGCTCACATCTTAGATGTATCCTGGAGAAACAAAAGGAGTGGGCAGAGATATGCACCATCTTGAGTGAGTTCACCGGGTTCACATTTAATCATTTATTTGTTCCGCCGGATCTTTCTTGACATAATGGAAGTCGTATTCTATCAAATAAAGAAACTTAAACTTACAGCTCATAGTCCCAAAATGAACAAATGCATGTGAGAAGATAATACCAGTTATATCACTTTTCTAGCAACAGATCAATAGCTGTCTAGTCTCTGTGAATGCAGACTAATAGCTTTTGAATTTGTTTCAGACAACCCACGATCCCTGAAGCACCTCTGTCGTCTGGAAATCAGAAAACACATGACCGTTAAAAGACTCCGTAATACCATTATAATGGATTCCTTTCCACCTCCAATTAGAAATTACCTTCTGTACAAGGAACATGATCTGACCGAAATATGATATATTGGGGATGTGTGTCACGGTTTACTTTATTTTGCTATATTCACTTACATAAAATTAATTAGTGTACTGCACCCACTAGTAAAACATTATATCTGGTGTATGAATCATTTTTGGTTTGACTGTATATAAATGATTAATTGATGTTAACTGAAGTGTTCCCCCATATTAACTATTTGAAAATCAAGTCCCTCCACATTGAGTCATCTATGGATTTTGTTTTAAAACACAAATAGTATTTTATAATGTTAATTGTATTCATGCAACATGGTGTATCCTAAAATGATTTTGCAACTGTCTGGGATGTAAAAAATAAATGTATTTTCACTCATACGTCAGTGCCAGGGACTTTATTAGCCCCTCCGGAGCCGTGTGGATTACTTTTATAATGGGTGGATGTACTTTTTTGGGGCTTAAAATTTCGGGCTGCCTTTCACTGCCATTAAAGCTTGGATTAGCCAAGACATTTTTAATATAACAAATACTGATTGCATTCGTCTGAAAGAAGAAAGTCATATATACCTAGGATGACTTGAGGGTGAGTAAATCATGGGGTTAGTTTCATCTTTGGAATTGTAAATGAATTATGAACGAACATGAATTAACAAATAGCATCTTTATAAATAAACATGAAATGTTGCTCATACATCAATGTCAGTGTATTATCATCAAGCATATTGTGCTCTCATTTATTCTTTTTTTTTCTTTGTTTGTTTCAGCTTGATTCTTCTTCTATAGGCCTTTTTATCCACATCACTGTCCATCATCCTACTCTTTCCATTTTTGTCCTCTAATTTTTCTATAGCACTCTCCATTTTATAAACCATAGAGTCATAAATCACCAAAGTTGTAATTTCACAGGGCTATTGGTTTGCAAACATCTTCACGCGGTAACACTTTAGAATACTGATCCATCATTAATGAATTACTACACAAGAACAAATGAGTAATGCAAAAGTATCACTCAAAGAACTACTATTAACTAACAAGAATATCTGATTAATGAATTAATAGGTAATAGTGCTCAGTTGAATATGGTACTTCACTATTAGCTAATCAAAAATGATTATTTTTTCATAACTCCCAGAGGACTACTAAAAACTACTAAATACAGGTTCATAATTAATGTGAATAATGCAGAATATAAATAACTAGTAATTCCCATAGAAGCAACACGAAAGTCATTAACTTCCAAAACATTACAAAATCGTCAAAAGTTTACAATGACTTCAGTTATTACTACTAGAGTTATGTTTTTCACTTTAGAATAGTTGTTCCTTCTGAAGGATTTAATAAAACCTCAGTCATTACTACACTGCAACTTTAAAAAGTAAGTAGCCAGCTGGTTGCCTTAAATTTATATTTCAATAACCTCAAAATTTTGAGTTGATACAATGAATGAAATTGGTTTAATAAATAGAAACTTAAAATATTATTGAATCTGAACCACATAAATTTTTTTGATAAATCATGAAAATAGCACAATTTGGCATGTTTCACTGTCATAAATAAAACACACAATTACACAATATGCTTAAATCTTTTAATAATATTTGAAAGGTTGTCAATTCTCAAAAATGCTCATTGAATTAACTCAATTTTTTTATTTCAATGAACTCAAAATTAAGGCAACCAGGTTACTTATTTTGTAAAAATTTTTTTTTACAGTGTATTGGGTTACCATGGTAGTGTAGTCGGTCACTTTAGAATTAATTATACATTATTCATTTCTCTCATTAATTATGAACCAGTGTCCAGTCCTAGTAATCCTCTGTAAGTTATGAAAAAAGTGACTATTAGCTAAACAGTAATTACTAACACATTTGCCCAAGCAGTATTACTTACTCATTTATTAATCAGTTTCTTGTTAGTTGTTAATACTGCATTACTCACTTTTTCCTGTGTAGTTATTCATTAATGATGAATCAGTATTCTAAAGTGTTAGCCTTATGCTGTTAATTTGTAAACTCTGATCAATATTTATGGTCACATTCATAGTTATTCTTTCATAACACAACCTCATAAAGTCTCGTTTATATTCATTCCTTTTGAGCATGCAGACTGACAACTAACACATTGCCCAAGACCTGTTAAAGATTAAACAATAAGACAATTGAAGCATTTTTTCCAAGGTTTCTTCGAGCCACTGTACAAGACTTTCCAAGATTCCTTCTCTAGTTATTCATTAAACACATGGTGGTTACAATACAGTGACTCTGGGATTTCCCCAGCTGCAAAGTTATGCCTGCACTGTATATATATCAGTCGCTGCACTCTGTACGGGTCGTCTACATTTAAAGAAGGCTGTGTGCAGAATTGGAAAAGCATTTGAATTGCCATTATTGGTATGTGGCGTATTAAAATGAAAAAATAAAATTACGGGTGCTTATTTGCACCTGTTATTAAAAATACTTTAAAGGGTTAGTTCACCCAAAAAATGAAAATTCTCTCATTAATTACTCACCTTTATGTCGTTTGACACCCGTTAGACCTCCGTTCATCTTCGGCACTAAAGGCACTAAAGCACTATTGGCTCTAAAATCATTTTATGAAGCGACGAGAATAGTTTTTGCATGCAAAAAAACTAAATAACGACTTGTATAGTGATGGGCCGATTTCAAAAAGTTTCGAACGGTTATGAATCAGCGTATCGATTCATGATTCGGATCGCGTGTCAAACCGCCAAACTGCTGCAATCACGTGACACTGGTGATCAAATCATGAATCGATACGCTGATTCATAACGTTCAGAACTTTGTTTTGAAATCGGCCCATCAATATAAGTCGTTATTAAAAAAAAATTGTGCACAAAAACTATTCTCGTGGCTTCTTAATAATGATTGTCGAGCCACTGTAGTGAGATGGGCTTTGTAACGCCGTCTTTAGTGCCTTTATGGGTCTTGAGAGAGGAAATGACATTGGTGTCAATGAAGGCCTTTCTGAGCCATCGGATTTCAACAAAAATATCTTCATTTGTGTTTCAGAAGATGAACGGTCTTACGGATGTCGAACGACATTAGGGTAAGTAATCAATGAGAGAATTTTCCTTTTTGGGTGAACTAACCCTTTAATGCACATAGAAAAGAAATCAAGTGAACATGTGGTCATTTGTCAACTGACTTGCAAGGCAAGTGAACGCCAGAGCAGGTGAACGCCAAATTTAGATGCATGTCTGTTGCTGTTTTGGGCATGCAAAGGGGGGCAGTCAAGTTCAGATTGGGTGCCGCTGAAGTACTGGCACAGCAGTGCGAGACGCGTGATTTCACTGGAACTGTATTTCATAAGGTGAGTTTAGAGCCTTTGTTTACCGTTCGGTGAAGCGTGAATGATTCATTGGAAGTGGCGGGCGAAGTGTCGCTTTGTGCATGCCCTAGTTCAGCATTTCTTTGACACTAACACAAAGTTCGTTTCTAGCCGTGTATAAAAGTTGAAGTCTGCCTGCTCGGCTGTGAGAACTGTAAAAATGTAAATGTTTCCGTGAAAACAACTCCCTTGAATTGCATTCCTTTGAACTACAGAAGAAGCGTCTTTCTGGAAACTTACTGGTCACTTCAAACTTTCTATTATATGGCTGAAGTGTCATATGAAAGCATTCTGAGAACTTTTTCTTTTTGGTTAGAAGTGTCTTTCTGGAAACTGACTGGTCACTTGACCAGTCATATGAAAGCATTTTGAAAACATAAATATACTTGACATCAAAGATAACACATGAGCACTGCAAGTAAAAATGTTCTGCACACATAAAAGCTTTTATTTACCTCTAGGACAATGGATCTATCAGATGACCTAGACGAGGAAGATGAGCTTCTAGACGCTGCCATCCAACTGAGCATCCAGGAATCGTGTAAAGACATCGCCTCCCTCGGAAGGTGTGATGCTCACATAAGAAGTTGCCTTTTGGAATCTTGAAAATAAAGCAAATGTACATTGTTGTTACCAACTACCTTTTCTATCCTGCAAATAAATCCAGTGTGGAACATCAAAAGATCTTGGATGCAATATTCCGAGGTGAAATTTCCCTCTAGATTTGATGCTTGCAGTAAAACAATTAGGTTGAATGGAAAACACATCAAAAAGTGAATTATTTTATTTGGGTTACTTGCATTGTTCGATGCAGATAATTAGCTATGTTGCTAAGTGCAAGATCATTTCATCTGGCCCCACAGGCGATCTCTTTGCTCTGCAGGAGCTGTCGGATTATCCTGCTGCATTCACGGAGATGGATACCAAGGGGTGGTTACCAATTCATAGAGCTGCAGTCCAGCAGTCTGTGCAGGTGCTGGAGATGGTACTTTATGGTGAGCTAGAGTAGAAAGTGTTGTAGTTTTCAAAAGGAAATGTGCTTTTATACAAAATTTCAAGAAACAAAACAATACATTGATTAACTTAAATTATAGACACAATACCACACGTTACGCTAATCATTTTTGCTTTGACAGTGAAAATATTTCCAAACAAAACCACAGAACCAACCATTGCATGTCTCGGAGCAACATTTTCCGCATTCCGTCCACACTTGCGTTTTTCATATTCCAAACGTTTCTCGCTGAAACACTGGCAAAAAAACTAAAATCATCTTACTGCCTATGCATACAACTGAGAGGATACAGAGAGGCCAGACATAATAAAGTTCTCACGTTATCCTTCTTGCACAATCCTTTTATTAGCAAAATATCCCACTATTAACTAGTGCTTCCAGGTTGCTCTAAAACGCTGTTTTCCTACAGGAAGTAAATACAATTTTATATTTAAAATTTAAAACCTTCATCCTTCCCAAGCATCCTGTAACAAATCCTTGCCTCGTGGGTCAAAATTACCCGAAGCCCAAAATTATACTTTTTTTGTCCAGAAAGCTTATATCATTTCATTTGATATATATTTTTATTTTATTTTATGCACCATTAAATTAATAGATTTCATCAAAAAATACAATTTAAGCATATTCTTCACATTATTTCAAATTAAATTCAAAATAACTCTCCAATGCATGCAATAACCAGCATGATATAACCAAAATGTGGGTCTCTGCGGACCTCTTATGAAAAAAGAAAAAGAAAATTATATATAAAAAAAAAGAAATTATAATATATAAAATATATATAACATGACACTTCATGACTCTTGCCATTAGATATCCTTATAGCTGGAGCAAATGAGCTGTTCTGCTGGATCCAAAATATGTAGACATCATAAAATAATTTTTTGGTAAAGCATTTTTAGTTTTAATTCTGAGCATTTTTATTTAGGTTTCTCTATATATCCACTGAAGCACTTGCATTCATTCACTCCTAAAGGGGTCAAATTGACCCGCAAGGGAATGATTGGTTACTATTTTATTACAACCACATAAACACCTCAAATCCAGTCATTTTTTTGTGTTTGTGTTCGTGGTTCAAGTCTGACAAAAGTTCTGAGGTCTTGGACTACTTTGATGGACACTTTTTAAAAAATATGAGTTTTGTGTGAAAAAAATTTAATGTCTGGAGGAAGTAAAGTACATTTTGCAAGTACATTTTCTATAATTTTTGCAGGAACATAATATAAAGATTCATACCAAGTAATATTTATCTTTAGTAACACTGTGAAAGTGCTCATAGAGCTCATAGCAGGCACATACCGGTATGAACATCTATTGGTAAAATTTGTGCCATTTGACTAAACATGCATTATCATTTTCAAATACTTCCACAAATCACACAAACACGAAAACAGCGTTTTCAAATGTATCTTTATCCACTTGGGAGAGCATCTATGGAAGGCAAAAACCTAGAGCAAAAGGAAGCAAACGCATCCGGCTTAGTTTTGACGTTTGGTTGAGTAAATGATTCAATGACTCACTTATTTCGTTCCTGAATGAATCATGGTTTTTGAACAAATCATTTGAGTGAATGATTCAGCAACTCACTTAAGCCTGTTTCACACACACTCCGTCTGCAGTGCGTGTGCGGTGCGTATTTTTTTCAGTACCCATGTTAACGGATGACAGCTTTCACACTGCACGCGGATGCGGTCCATCAGTCCGTTCCAGGTGCGGTGCGTCTGCAGCAGTGCACAGATTGTTTTTGTACTGAGTCTATTTTTTGCTGCGCTGCTTGCTGCATTAAAGGGATAGAACATTGATCGCATTAAAATAAACATGTGCTGACGTGAAAATCTAGTAATTTCACCACAGATGCATATAATTTAAAGGGGGGGTGAAATGCTGTTTCATGCATACTGAGCTTTTTACACTGTTAAAGACTTGGATTCCCATCCTAAACATAGACAAAGTTTCAAAAACTAATGTTGGACGTTTGATGGAGTATTTCTGTGTCAAAAATACTCCTTCCGGTTTCTCACAAGTTTCGGCGAGTTTTTTTCGAGTATGGGTCTACTTGACGTTAATAAGAGCGGAAGGTCCTTGTATGGGCTGTACGGGCTCTTCTCCCGGAAGGGTGCGCGCGCGCGTGACTAGAGCACTCCGTAAACAGTCTCTCAGATGCAGATCCAGTCGTCCGTGAACACTTATGTGGCGCCGCGCTTCTCTTTATTCCTATGGGTGACGTCGAGCGACTTCAACGCTTCAGCACAGCATTCCGGGAAGGCAGCGCTGCATTTGAACCGATTTGAACGCAGAAATGACGGGAAGCTTCACAACATCGTTTCAGTCGCATCTCAAAGTGGATTTACACGCCACTGCTGTCAGGACTTTACCAAATCATACCAAAGAAGTGTGTTTTTGACGGAGCAGTCCCAGCGATAAAGCTTCGATCCTGCTTTGGAAGCAGCCAGTGAGTTAACTTAAACTGCTTCAAATGTCTCTGCTTTTGGCTACGGACGCATGAGTAAACATCAGTAAACGACACGATCGCGTGCTTCATCATTCAAATGCGCTAACGGTTACTCCATTGTTGTTCTCTGTATAACGTTACAGTATTCTGACGTGCAAAACCGTTTTGCTTGCTACTTCTAAGGTCTAGTCGCACACAATAGTCCATAAACCGAATCATGTCCTCATACACTGCGAGTAAACACACAGAAATGTGGAGAGGCCATTAAATACAGTAACTTACATACCACAGAGACGGACGTCCTGATGTTGCCGTTTCTCCTGTTCAATTTATTTCTCCCTCAGATTTGATTCTGGATCATTATCTGTATTAGCTGAGATCGATAGCCATGGGTTTCTCCACGCTTGAGGACGTCACCGCTTTGCACACTTGTCATTCTTTAGCTCCGCCCACACGATACGCCTCCAGGCGCTCGGTTTTTTCCGGAAAGACTCGGTACAGCCTATATTTCTTTTATAAATATGATAAAACTAAAGACTTTTCGGAGATATGAAGGATGCAATACTACTCTATAGGTACTCAAGATTGACATGAGATTGACTGAAACTGAGTGTTTCACCCCCCCTTTAAAATATACTCTTGTTTCAAAGTCAACACATGTCTTTTTTTCTCAAGTAAAGCAACAAAACGACACCTTACCTGGCATTTAGGTTAAAAAAATGTGGCATAATGGAGACCACTCGTTCTGTCTTGCAGGTGAAAAGCAAAGTTCTTTTTGACCAGCAGGATTTCTTATAAAAGGGTTTAAAAACGAAAGAAAAGACGAGTCGGCTGTTTTTGAATAGCCTATTGTAAGTTTCTAATTTAAAATGTTTATGATTTTAGGCTATAACCTATGTTTAAACGTTTTACCTCTTGTGTGAGCCAAATCTAAAGTATATAAATATGAATTAATGAATTGAAGAAATGTAGGCTAGTAGCCTACGGTAACCTGATACTATGAAAGAGTAAACAAAGAGAATTGCAATTCTGACGAGCCATGTTCAGTAACAACTTTTGGATTTTAAATAAAAAATCATTAATAAATGCTGTGTTTGTGGTAACAGCGGATCAGTTGCGGACTGCAAACGCAGCATATGTGAAAGCACAACAGGGCGTGCGGATCACACGCAACACAACACGCACCGCACACGCACTGCAGACGGAGTATGTGTGAAACGGGCGTAACAATGGCAGTGACGTTACTGAATTAGCACCAAAAAAAAAGACTGTTTCAAATTTAAGTTTCAAGTCAGATATACTCAGTGGTTTGGTTAAAAAGCTTCTTACAGGTTGAGTTTGGAGGAGGAGACAGCAGATGGAGAGACGCCACTGATTTTAGCGACTCAAGCTGGGCTGGTGGAGATTGTTAGCACTCTGCTCGAGCACGGAGCTTCACCTAATAGGATCAACAGCAAAAATGAATCTCCATTATTATTGGGTAGGTTATCATTGGCAATTTTATAGTGTCTTTAGTGCCTTGGTAATACGTTCCTGTTTTGTTTTGGAGCTGTAAGAACAGACTCATTTGAAATCGCCTTTACACTTATATCACGAGGAGCATCAGTGAATCAAGCCTGCCCTCAAAAATGGACGGCCATTCATGAGGCAGCCAAGGTGGGCTGTAGTGACATACTTGCGCTCCTGCTGCAACATGGAGGAAACGTCTTGGAGACAGACCAGCATGGAGTGACGCCCATGGGGATTGCCGCAGAGTACTCACAAGCAGAAGCGCTGGACATCCTAATTCACTATGGTAAAAAAAAAAAAAACACGATGTTAGTTGATATTCATGAAGGAAAAATTAAACCAGTAAACTAACAGAATGATGTCCTCCGCACAAACAGGTGGAGATGTAAATGCTCAGGCACCAAATGGAGATAGTGTGCTATATGACGCTGCTGGTTCTGGCAATCCCGACTGCATTGAGCTTTTACTTCAACATGGAGCCGATCCTAATATCGCTAGTCTTTCCTTGCAGCTCCCCATCCACCATGCAGCATACAAAGGCCATTACCTGTGAGTTCAAAGAAATATGCTACTTCTTTGATAGTTGTCACCCCTGATCTCTAACTAAAGTTATAATGGACTTTGGAACTAGAAGCTGACTAGAGACAGGACTAGCACTGAAATATTTGTCTGGAGACAGCAAATCTAATCCGAATTTAATACATTTCACTATATGCACTTCTATTCACCACAAGAGATTTTGAATAAACCCATAACCCAGGGGTTCTCAACTCTGCCCCTTCACCCAAAAACACTTTTGTGATTTTTGAAAACACACACTGCAGAATTTTGCTACTTCCCTAATTAAAATGATCTGCCTGTATCTTCCTATTTATCATGAAGGCCTTGATTAGCTTGTTCGGGGTGTTTGATTAAGGTTGGGCTAAGCTCTGCGAGCGAGCGGCGCCTCGTGGTTCCATCCCAAAGAGGCATGAAATCGCTCTCACGGACATTTTCCTGGACCGTTCCCACCTGGTGGAATGACCTGCCGATCTCAATTCGTGCTGCCGAGTCTGTAGCCATTTTTAAAAAACATCTTAAGACACATCTTTTCCAATTGCACTTGACCAATACAGAATAGCACTTACTGATCACCACAGCAACGACCAAAATGCGCACACTCCTGGATCATATCTACGTCTCTCATCCGGATTTGTGCCTTCAGGCGGGTATGTTACATAGTTATCATAACTATCAAAATCCAGTGTTGTGTATTTTGCGTACGTGAGTTTTTGTTTCTATTGCTGCGCGTTTAGCTAGAATGCCATAAAAAACCAACCCATTGGGCCACTGAACCTGCATTAACGACAACAGCTGGGGCAACAGCCTTAGTCCTAATGGGTTGTTATCATAGCTATCAAAATCCAGTGTTCGGCATTTTGCGTACGTGAGTTTTTGTTGTAGATGTCTATTTAAAAAAAAAAAAAAGAAAAAAAAAAAAATGTGTACTGTGCTAATTAATTGAGATTTCTTACAGCTCTTACAGGTTGTTGGCCTTGTCTGTTTCGTTGCTTCTATTACTCTCCCCTTTTTTGTAAGTCGCTTTGGATAAAAGCGTCTGCTAAATGATTAAATGTAAATGGAAATGTAAGAAAGCGGATCTCAAAGGCCAGAATCAAGAACCCCTGTGAGAATCAAGAACATTGGGTAACACTTCAGAATAATGGTCCGTTATTAAAGGTCCCGTTCTTCGCGATTCCATCTTTCAAACTTGCTGTTAGAGCATAAATAATACCTGTAAAATTATAAAGCTCAAAGTTCAATGCCAAGCGAGATATTTTATTTAACAGAAGTTCCCTTTCAAAGCCTACAGTGAACGGCCGGTTTGAACTACACCCCTGCACTTCCTTCAGGAATGACGTCACTAGAACAGTTTGTTGACTAAAGCTCCGCCCACAAGAACACGCAAAATAGGGGGCATGGCCTTGTTGCTCTCATGTGGAGAAGAGCGCACATTCAGCGCTTGCATCTCCCCGTTATGGTAAGAGGCGGGACCTTTCCGGGAAAAGTGCGCTAAGTTGCTGTCCAATCACAACACGGGAAGCGCTGGCCCAATCAGAACTCGTTACGTGTTTCTGAAGGAGGGACTTCATAGAGGAAGGAAATCATCAGGCCGTTTTTAGGACAGAGAAATCAGCGCTGTACAGTTAAGTAAAGTATGTAAAAAATACTGTGTTTTTTTTACACGCGAAACCTGAACTCATGTTATATTGCACACTGTAAACATAATCAAAGCTTCGAAAACACGCAAAGAACGGGACCTTTAATAGATAGCTATGCAGGAAGTAATGCAGGACTAATAACTAGCACTACATTAACACTTCAGCTACTACTATTAACTAATATAGAAACAAGCTGAACTAATCAGTAAGTAACATCGCATTTAGGAGATAGTTCCTTATTAAGTAATCAATAATTACTGACTGAGATTAGCCGTATTAATAACTATCAACTAACTGACCAATTATCACAACATTATTGTGTGTCTGAGATGTAATTAATCATATTCTTTACTCTGAATAAAGTCATAAAATGCATCACTAATTACTTAAGTGTTACCTAGTCATTATGCAGGAGCTACTAGTGATCTGGACCATTATTTTAAAGTGGAAAATATGTTTTTTCACTTTAAAATAATGGTCCAGGTCACTAGAAGTTCCTGCATAATGAATAGGTAACACTTAAGTAATTAGTGATGCATTTTATGACCACAAACAAAAGTAAACAAAATACAATCTCACATCTCAGACATGTTAATGTGATTAGTAATTAATTAGTAATTCTTTATAATTTTTCCTTGTTACCTATTAGTTATTAGTGATGCCAGTCTCATTCAGTATTAACTACCTAATAAGGATCTTAGTACTGAATTTAATATTACTTAGTACTAGAATATGCTTTCATGCTTGTTTTTAGAGTCCATTTTAGGGTCTACCCACCCACATTTGTTTTGGATTCCGACATTCATTTTTCACAATATTTAATATTACAGCACCTCCTTCACGTCTGGCCCGAATGGTCCATTTAGTTCCTGTTTCGATTAAGCCCCTCCTTTCAAAGTATGAAATGTACTGTGATTGGCCAGCTGGCCCAGTGTGTTGTGATTGCCACCACTTAGCATGTGTTCCGAAAAATGTCCCGCCCATCCATAACCGCAAGCTCTACTAAGATTTAAATGTTAAGGATAGCGGCAATTTCAAACTAATTCAAACCAGATTAAGCCCTAACAATGTTAACAAACAAGGGGATCCAGAACGGATATCATGCACAGACTTTCCAAGCATGGATCACGTTTCAGAGAGTTGTTTTTATTTTAATTTCCATTTTAGATGTTATACACAATTTAAACATGACATTTGTCAGAAAACTATGGTACAAACAGTAATCAAATCACAAAAGCGTGGTTACTTTTCCTAAGGGGCGATGAACAGCCCTACTGTAAACATTATATCAACTAATGTTAGCTAGCGGAGCCAAACAGCTTTGCCCTTAATTTATATCATATTCACAACATAAAATTTATAATTGGAACTGTTAATAGAATACACAACAACAAATAATAAGACATACTTACAAGTTGTGATCCACAAGCAGATTATTCCGACAGTGGAAATTGCTCCATTTCTGGAGAAGCTTTTGTGCGTAGCCTGTATTGTTCTCTCTTAGGTTCTGGAAGCTGATCTCCAAGTGCAGCGCACAGATAAGCGGTGGGGTCATAATATTCAGTAACAGCGTTTAAAATGAATTGTAACCACTCTTGTCAGCCTTGACCAAGTTCATCATCCTTAGGAAGGTCAAATAAATGAGATTTGGAAACGGGCTGGACAAAACAGTGTCTTTGACATGTCGACAAGACAACACGGTCTACTCTCTAATGCAGCTCAACCAGGCCTCGTACCTTTTTTATATTCCGTGGGTGGGGATTACCTAAATGTGCAACATTGTGACTTCACAAGATCCAGGAAAAGCATGTTGTAGTCCAAAAAAGCTGTTAACTGTAGTTCTTGGAAAGTGGACTGTTAAATAAAATATCTCCCTTTGAAGTGGGTTTTGAGCTTTGTAATCTTGGACATCTTTTTTATGCTCAAACAGCAAAATTACACAATAACTAAAGTAGAAAAATTGAAAAAGCAAAATAGGACCCATTTAAATGTTGAGTAACTGTCCCACCACTAATTTTCTAAGTGTTAAAATCGAGTTGTACAATCTCTTTTCAGTGCCTTGAGAATGTTGATCAAAGTAACCACGAAGAGAGCGATCCATCTCTCAGGCCAGAGCCCAATTCATACAGCTGCAGATGGAGGGCATGTCCGATGTCTGGAACTCTTGGTGGACAAAGGTTTCGATGTTAATGCTCTTCTAGACACACACATATCTGAGAAATACGGGGACATGCGAAGGACCGCCTTGTATTTTGCGGTCTCCAATGGAGATGTGACTGGAACCCAGTTGCTGTTAAATGCCGGAGCCAAAACTGACCTAGATCCTCTGCGCTGCCTCCTAGTGGCGGTGAGAGCTGGAAGGTACGAGATTGTCAGGCTTCTCCTAGCCGGCCAAGCAGATGTGAACTGTTACTTCACAGAGGTCAATGACACAGTGTTTCCCACTGCCTTACAATACTGCCTGAGGGATGAGATGATGATGCGGCTGCTGTTAAATGGAGGTTACGATGCAGAAAAATGCTTCTGTTGTCCTCATGATTCAACATGGGGTCACTCCTCAGAACACACCAGTGAGAAGATTCCAGTAAGTTCACCACTAACGTCTCTGTTACGAAACTTAGCAAAGTTGCCAATGTATGCGCAATCCAAATGGCGGACAAAATGAGAGAAGTGTATAATCACTGAATACTTAGAAGTATAAACTTTTTATTGAATTTAACTAAAATGTACTGTTTCACTCAATATACTTAAAGTCCCCCTGTGGTAAAAATCAAGTAATAAAAAATAACATTCCAATTAATTGCGGGTGGATGAGAAATGAATCATTGTGTTTGTTTGACTAAGACATTTTGCAAGCCCTGTGAGCGAATCATTCCGGTTGCTGTTTTTCCACACATTACTCTAGCTACTATTTTTATTATAATGTTTTTTAATGTAAAAAAACCACACAAATGTCATAAGTTGACCTCAGACAACAGTACATTTAAAAAAGCCAGTTCAGTTCACCCCTTTAATCTATCTTACCTCTGATGGAAATGTGTTTTCATCTATATACGTGGTATCATTACTTCTGTCTCCATCTTCTGTTGTATGTAGTTCTGTGAATTCATCAGCGTCTCTTGGCTAGTACAGTTTTCTGGAAGAGCTGTGCGGGTTCTTCTTGACTATGTCAATCACGTTCCCATTTGCTCCAAGCTGAAAATGGTTCTAAAGACGCATAAAGATTGGGCTGAAATTTCAGACATTTTGGGTGAGTGGCATAAACAGTTATAGCATGGACACTAATATAAATGAGTCTGACATAGAATTATATCAACTATAAAATCACAGTAATTAACAAAACACTTTGTAATGGATGTATGACTTTTCCAGGGAGTCCTCGTTCCCTGCAACACCTATGCAGACTAGTCATCAGGAGAGAGATGACCCCGCGAAGGCTGGGCGACCCAAAATTCATAAACTCGGGTCCTTTCCCACCAGGACTGAGAAGCTACTTGATGTACAAAGAATATGATTTGTATGGAAGAATCATATGTCCGGAGTAATGGTCTCTTCTCAAGATAAATGTTAAGGAGAAAGCACTTTGAGTTTTATTCAGAATGTGGGGTTGACATGACCAGAGGTTTCACTATCATGAGTTCAAAAACACGCATGTGAATGTTAAGTGTTTTTAACACTAGAATGTGAATTTTGCATCACTTCAAAAGGACTTTGCCTCCAAAGGAATGTATTGGTGCTAAATGTGCAATAAAATAATGTTCTAACTGTTGACAAAACATGTTTAAATCAGATACGAAATAAAAGCTGTGATTATTGTGTCTATGACATTGACCATGTGATTACAGGTCACATATCAGCACTGCTAAGCGGTGGACCTAGAATGACCTGCATTATCACTACTGAAGTAACTAAATCAGGTCCTATCTATTTACAGCTTTATGCCCTTTTAACATCAAGTATGTTCGGCAAACCGTCAAGGAAAAATCTTTGACTTGTGTATAATCACAATGTCAAAACCTTACCTTGACATATTTGTAGTTTACTGTGTACTTATCCATGCCTGTTCAAGTACACATGATAATTTGATCTGATAAAGATTGTTAACTTTTGAGAAATGTAAGCGAATCATGACAATGCAAAGTTGTTGTTGGGTTTTTTTTGGGGGGGGGTTCGGAGGTGCTGAACTCTCCAGTTTAGTAATCAAAAAGTCTCAATAATGCATAAAGCAAACTTTCAAGAAATCAGTTAAAAAAAAATTAAGAAAATGTGAGAAAATTATTTAACCCACAAACAGGCAATACAGATTAGCATAAAAGGTAGAAGTAGGGTACAACAGGGCTAAAGGCGCACTTGGGTTAAAAGCACATTTTGTATTTTCCTCTTAACCACAAAAACATGCCGCAGAACTTTCCAAAACATCAGTTTTTCAAGATGCACATGGAAATTTTGCTGATCCTTGACACATTCATGGACAGCAGCGCAAAGTAGATTTTATATTTAAGTTATTTAAAATATTGTAGCCGAAGTAGCAAATGAGAATTGATAAAAAAAAAATGATGCTTATATTTTGTAATTATTTTCTGTTTTGTTCAAGTTAATTAAAGCAACAGTAAAAGCAACAATAAAAACATGAAAAACAGCTAGATGACTCTTGCATTTGTCGACATGATGGATATATTCAGAATCATTATAAAACACTATTTATTGATACTACTGTAAATCTATATTGCGTTTTAGGGTATCTCCTTAAATGCTCTCAGACTCTTTACTTTTTAAAATAATTTTGATTCTGTATTCACAAAAGGTATTTTTATATTAACATTTTAATGACAGTGTAGATATTGTGGAATAATAAAATATTTTATTTATCAAACTTTGCTAAAAGTGATCGTTTTGAACATTAAAAAAAACATATTTAGCTAAAGTATTAATATAAATAATATGATCCTTATACCCCTTGTGTGAGAGATTTTTTAAAATAAAATAAACTTTTTTCACACAAAATCTATTGCTCCATCAATGTTCAATACAAACATACATTATATTTATTTCATCTGCAATCATACATTATGGGAGCATTGAAAAGCAAATTTTTCACACAAGGCAAGCTGTGCTTTAGCCCTGTTGTAGTCCAGTCTACAAAAAAAGTATGTTTACACTGAAACTACTGCGATCACAAGACCTTTTAAATATGGACAGTGCCAGATACTGAGCTAACATTAACGTTAAAAATATTGTTGTTATATGAAATCAGACCACTAGACTTTCAAAAGACTTAGACATAGCTTTAAATCCTGTTACTGTTTAAATGACAACATTTGGGAGACTATGTACGACAATATATTCACAATTTATAAAATAATTTCTGATTATTGGTTAAAATGAGTGCAATTGGGACTGGCGTCAACATTTTTTAAAAATCAAATAAGCTTTTCTTTTTATTTGTACATATGAAAATGTCCCAGGCCAGAACAAACTCAAATGTGATTTTACCCAAAACAAAAATGTCAAACATTATATGGATATATAAAAGAGAGACCAAAGTATTTGGACAGCACACCTGTTTGTGCTTATCTAGCATTTAACTTCAAAACCATTGGCATTAATGGGTACTTAACGCAAATTAGATGGCTTTTAGTGGCCTCCTTAGTTCCCATGTCGTTTTTGGCCAACAGTTGCTGACAGGTCTCACCCCTGCAAAATGAACTCACATTCTTCTTGTAAGCTAATCTTGGTGTCCCCATGGAGAGACCCCATCATATGCAGATACTCTGTTCTGCACCCTCCTCCACTTAAGGTTCTCCACCAGCTTCCCCGATTAGACAAAGAGTGTCTCTAACACACACACAAACTCACACGCCTGGACAGTAATCCCGCATACAAGGCAGAGTAAGGGTTCATGCACATAAAGGAGACATAGTGTTACAAGTATGAGCAACTTTGGGTACCGAAAAGAGCTTGGCAAGTATGAGGACATAGATGAAGATGAACTTCTGGCCTCCCTGACCAGCGAGGAGCTCCAGGAGCTGGAGAAGGTTATGGCTGAAATGGAACCTGATGAGAATGTACCAACCGGGTTAAGGCAGGAGGACCAGACGGCCAAGCAGCCAACAGGCACTTTTTGCAGAGAGGCTCTGCTGAAGTACTGGGAGGACGAGACTCACAGATTGCTAGAGGTAGGGTCTGAATGCAGCAATTGAGCAATGTTTAAACTTTGAGGTATAAGTTAAATATTTTTTTTTATGTTTAATGACAAGCTACACACCTCTAAAGGTACTATGGGATATTCTGAAAGTGTATCTGTATCCATAAAACAACATAAAAATTATGCCTATATTTGTGTAGGAGTCAAGACAGGTTCTTTATGGGAACTCAAGAAGTCCCATATCTTTGGGAGGTCTCCACAATCAGCCTCCTAGCTTGGGGACGAGAAAATCTGCAGCTTCATAAAAGAATTAAGAATTACTTTTTTTTCCTTTATGAACTAAGCCTTAAGTATCTAAGTTGTCCATTGAGGGCAGACGTGTCCTCAATTCCGCTCCTGAAGGGCCACTTTCCTGTAGTATTTAGCTCTAACCCACCCTGATACACCTCCCTGATATTAATTACCTGGTTCAGGTGTATTTAAAGGGTTAATTCTTCCAAAAAAGAAATTTCTGTCATTAATTACCAACCCCCATTTCGTTCCAAATCCGTAAGAACTTTGTTCATCTTTGGAACACAAATGAAGATATTTTTGATGAAATCCAAGAGCTTTCTGACCCTAACAAAGACTTCTATGTAGAGTCAGAAAGCTTTTAGATTTCATCAAAAATATTGTCATCACCTAGCCTGACGTGGTCATACTCAATTCCAGTCAGAATATGAGTCTGAAACTGCTCCATTGGGCTGTGATTATGGGGTGTGTTTCAACCGAACCAGGAAAGACATCAATTGGATAGAGCTACAACCAATCAGAGCAACGAAGCGACGCATTGTCAAATGTCAACTGAGCTCAACTGCACTGTGTTGCCAAGTCCGTGTTTTTTCCGCGGGTTGTTTTCTATGTCCGCGGGTTGAAGCGACTATTATGTGATATATAGACCCATGAGTGCGAATTTTAACAGGCAACCTTGACAAAATAACACACTTTACCCCCCAAACACCATTTTTTCCCGGAGAACCCACCCGAGAAGCTATTGTTTTGGGCCAACATTAATAGTTGGCGGATTTTGTTGTAAAAACTTGGCAACCCTGTCTGTACGCGCGCTGAAATAAACAATCTTTGCCGGTGTTGTAAAAAAATTAAAGAATTTAATGATACACAGAGTACTTACCCAACATGATCATCATTTTTGCGAGAAAGAGTTAAGGTGAACGCACATACAAACAAGCTCTCCGTTTAGGATTCGAACAATATAATCCAAGCCCCTTTGATGACGTGCATGATTACGTTACTGCTGACCATCTGTCCGTCATCGTCTAAAGCCCGCCCTGATGATTTCATTGGTCTGAACAGTTTCTGTTCGGGAATAATTACTCCTCTATGGATTGAGGCCAGACCGAACCGCCCGACCTAAAAATGTTGTGGGGGGGGGGAGGGGGGGGGGGGGGGGCTAAGTTCGGCTGGCATCCAGTCATCACCACCTTCAAGGCCCAGAAAGGTAGTAAAGACATCTTTAGTGCAGATCAGTCTCTGAAGCTGGTCATGTTGTATAAAACATGGGTTCTACATTAGAAGGCCAGCTCAGTCTTACTTTGTGTTCTGAAGATCAACAGAGTTCTTACGGGTTTGGAACAGCATTGGGGTGGAGTACTTAATGATAGAATTTTCATTTTTGGGTCAAATAAGGTTGAAACAGGATTGGACATCCCTTAATTAGGGGCACGGTTAAGTCAGGACTGTCAAACTTAGCTCCTGAGTGTAGCTCACCCCTTGGTATAAGGGGTGATATGTGGTATAATGATGATTAGCTTAATTAGCTTAGCTAACACTGGTTAGCTTAGTTTAAGCTATCACTGGAACTCAATGAGCAGTTCATAATTTGATATACAGAAATAACACTGCCACAAAACATTCAGATTACAATTTCAGGTTCTTTAAATGAGGGTACCACAACTGCTATTGCTTTGCTTATGCAGTTGTCTCAGCTGGTGATAGTCTTTCTTAATTAAGAGTCATTGCTTGAGGTATGCCAGTGCTCAACCTTGTTTTCCTTTCTGTGGTGACACACAGGACAGCATGGATGAGTGCCAGACAGATAAGAGCGAACAGGAATGTGGCAGTGAAGAGCCTGAGGATAATGAAGACGAGGGAGTGCAACAAAATAGGGGGTTTAGAAAGGAGGGTGATGGGGAGAAAGACATTAGGTCAAGCAATGGGAATTTTGTGGACTTAGACTGCAAGATGAATGGCATTAGCGATCGAAAACCTAATGGAATCCATAAAGGTGCCCCCCACCATCACATTTCCCCAGATAAGCCAAGTGGTAACACCACCGATATTGACAAGACCTTGGAGAACATCTTGAGGAATGACGACACCTTGAGTGAAGTCAACCTAAATAACATGGAAAACATATCCCAAGAGATTTTAGTGAGTTTTGCTAATGCCTTAATCTCAAACACTCAAGTTGAGGTTTTCAGCATTGCCAACACTCATGCGGATGACCAAGTAGCATTGGCCTTGGCCAAAATGCTGAAGAAGAACTGTAGCATCACCAACCTAAATGTTGAGTCCAACTTCATTTCAGGCAAAGGTATCCTGGCTTTGATTGGGTCACTTCAGCACAACACCACACTGGTGGAGCTCCGATTCCACAACCAGCGGCATATCTGTGGAGGCCAAGTGGAAATGGAGATGGTGAAACTGCTGAGGGACAACAACACCCTGTTGAAACTAGGATACCACTTTGACTTACCTGGTCCAAGGATGAGTGCAACTGGGATTTTAACCCGCAACCAGGACCGCCAGAGGCAAAAGCGGCTACAGCAAAGGAAAGAGCAAGACAATTTGGAAAGAAGCGAAGAACAATCAATAACATGGGACACTATGGACAATACACCATCATTTCAATTCCACATTTCAACAGACAAGGATACTACACTAGCGAAGCAGAACTTGGTCTCTGCTCATTTACCACAGCAACCTCACAGTCAGTCAAATGGTGTGAAGAACGTGCCAACTAGGAAAATTGCTGAAATGGTCAAGCAACAGGAAGAAACCGCAATGGACAGTGTTGCTCAAAATAAGGCTAATGCAAATAAAGGACACAAACTCACAGGGGAAACACATGGCAAGAACATTCAAGATGAAAAAATATTACCTTTGAGAAGACAAGAGGACAGAAATAATCTGGGAGGCACCCAGGGGTCAACGCGTGATGATCTACTGGCTGCCATTCGTGGCAGCAGCATTGGTACACTACGAAGGGTAAGATGTTAAGCATTTGTCCATGACAGAGTAGCCAATCCTTAAAAAAACAAAAAAAAACAACAAAAACAAACAACCAGTACCCAAATTTGCAGAATAGTAACTTCCAAAAAAGAAAAGGGAAAAAAAAGTGTTTGGTGTACACCAACCCTGCCAAATCAGGTCTCTTGGAAATTGGTTGCAATACTAAGAAATAATTACCTTTTTATCCCAAGAATTGAATGATTCATTCTGTGTTTGTCCTGGTTGAGATCATTACCATGAAATCATTATCTAGTCAGTGGAAAACACTTCTATCAGCATCCACAGAAGGAAAAAACACATACAAGTTTGGGATAATATGAGGATGAGTAAATGATCAGATTTGATTTTTGGAAGAACTATTCCTGTAAAATCCTAAATAAAATCCTAATCCTAAAATATTATTACTACACTTGGTGGCTTCCGCTCAATGTATCCACCATGGATACTGCAGATATAGACCGTTTTCCATAATATATATGGTAGTTGTAACATTAAAATGACCAGCATTTTCTTTTCTTGCAGGTCACCAATCATCACTGTTCCTGAAGTATGAAAAAGCTCTGATGAAATCGATCCATATAACAAATTACTCAAATTAAAAACCTTTGTTCTCTTTTCCCATGTTGAAATTGACCTAGGTTTTTATATACATCTATATATAACAATAGTATATTTCAGAATTTCGTTCTACTAACAAAATATTTTGCTCAATAAGTACTGGTAGTTTGGGCAGCTGTTTTGTAATTTAAATCATACGAGAAAAGCCCAAAAAGAAATTGCATTGAAACCTGTTTCCCATAATTGGACCTGTAACTTAAGGTTGATCCTGTTTGTTTCAATCCATTTATCCATCAAAGATAAAAAGATGTGCAGGGAAGTTGGCAAAGCAAAAAAGTAGTTTTCTAAAAAGAAATCATCATATCTCAGGTTTGTAAATATTACCATTTATTTAAGTATAGAATTTAGTGTTTTCATTCCACATTCCAACCCTTTTGTAAGATCTGATGTCAATTTTACACATTTTTCAGCACTATCCTAAACGGACAAGGACAGCAAATTCAGTTCAGACAGACAATACTGTTAAACCAGCATTAATTGTGCACAAAGGTTTGTTTTTCCATGACCTTAAATGTAGTTGTCAGTCAAGCATTGACCTGTAAAAGCTTGTAACAAATGGAAGTGTAACTTTGTGAAGTGCTTTTTTTTTCTCTTTTAATTTTTTCTTGATATGACTGGAAATTCTATATTCGTGTGAATTGATGTCTTTTCACATTCAGGAGCAAGCTGCACTCATGACTTTGCCGGTTTGAATTCACCGTATATTCTTTTCTTGTTAATAAAGTGAAATCAAAAACTCCAAACGGTCTATTTGTGACGTGCAATGTAGTGTGACGCTGATCGTGATTACCACAGAAATCATATTTAGTGTTCAGCCAATGTGTTCTGTTCCTGCAGTGAATTTCCTTTTGTTATTCGTGCAAAAATATATATAGCCTCAATATATCAGCCTGGTGTACATTTACAAGGGAAACAATACAGGGGACATACATATTCTGATAGGAGAGCCTCTTACCAAATCTAAGAATGCTAAACTAGGATTTGAATAAGAAAATCGAAGGTACAGAAAAGTAGGGTATGAAAATAGTGTTATCTAAATCATTAATCAACAATTAATAAGGACATCGAGCGTCCCGTCCATCTCCCTTTCCCCACTCACAGGGAAAAAAACATTCAGGTCAACAAATCATGAATCCTGGCATAAAACTTCACATGGTTATTCCAGGACATTATTTTACAGAGGATAAATGACAAAACTTTACAGATTACATGAGGTATTGCACAGATTATTTAAAAAAAAAAAAGAAAAGCAAAAAGGCAACAAAAATATACAACGATTTCGAAAAAACAAAAAAACAGAATGAAGTAAAGTTTGGGGAAGTGAGAATTTAGTATCATTTACTCTACTGGGTGGGGTTAGTGATGGGGGATTAATCATCCCATTCGTCATCATCCTCAAAGTCTTCTTCATCGTCATCGTCCTCATCTTCATCTGAGGACCCAAAAAAGATGCAGAACCACCGTTAATAATTTATTACTTACTGACAATGAGCTCATGCTCATATTCAAGAGAACCAAACGAAAGCTACGTAGATGTTGTTTTTAAGAATGAAGAGGGAAAAAGGTGATAATCTGTCAAGTGACCAAAAGACAGTGCAAGCAACACTAGAGCATTTCTAGCATGTACGCTCAAGTAATCACCAAAAAACTAAACAAAAAGCTAATTTGCAGCTGCTGAGTGGCCCATTTAGGACAAACCTTTGAGAGAGTGAAACAGGCCCTTACCTGAGGAGTGGATGGCTTTGCTCCTCTTCTGCATCACCTCCATCAGAGCTCCAACAATGCCCGCTGACTGAGCAGGGGTGGGTGGTCCTGAGTCATTATCTGATACCTGAACATTCAAGAATACAGGAATCCGATAGAAAAAAAAAAAAATCTTATTGACCTTATTGTAAAGATTCAAATCATGCAATAAAATGTATATAAATAATGAAATGGGGAGAAATTAAATTTTTCTAAAAATTTTAAATTAATACAATTCTGAACTTTCATCGCCACAGGTTACTAGTAGTTTAAAGGGTTAGTTCACCCAAAAAGGAAAAAAACGACGGCACTAAAGACATCGTTACAAAGTCCATCTCACTACAGTGGCTCGACAATCATTTTATGAACGAGAATAGCCACGAGAATAGGTTTTGTGCGCCAAAAAAACAACAACAACTTATATAGTGATGGTCCGATTTCAAAACAAATCTTCGCACGGTCGTGAATCAGCGTATCGATTCATGATTCTGTAGTGAGCTGGACTCTGTAACGACGTCTTTAGTGCCTTTATGGGTCTTGAGAGAGGAAATGACATTGGCGTCAATGAAGGCCTTTCTGTGGCCTTCGGATTTCAACAAAAATATCTTCATTTGTGTTCCGAAAATGAACGGGGGTCTTACGGGTGTCGAACGACATTAGTGTAAGTACTTAATGAGAGAATTTTTATTTTTGGGTGAACAAACCCTTTAAAACATGTTGACAGGTGAGCAGGCGATCTTTCACTATTTTCTGGGACACATCAGGATGGGTAAGCGTTTACAACCCCTCACCGTTTTGAGCTGGATGCCCTGTCGAATCTGGTCAAGCAGCGCGTCGCGTCCTGTGGACGACACTGGCCTGTTGTTTTGCTCCACTTTCTTTAGCTGGGTGCCCTCCCTGATTTGATCCAGCAAAGCTGACTTCCCACCCATGGGCGAGGGCGTTGATTCGCCGGGGCCTCCGTCAACTTCGGGAGGTGGTGGAGGTCCAGGAGGAGGTGGTGGAGGAGGTGGTGGAGGAGGGGCGCCTCCTCCAGATGAAGGTGGTGGCGGCGGGGGAGGTGGCATTGAGGCGGGGGCAGGTGGAGGGGGAGGAGGATGCCCTCTGCTTGGAGGCGGTGGTGGAGGCGCTCCCATACTCGGCCGGGATGGAGGAGGAGGAGGGGGAGCGCTCGTGGGTGCCCTTGAAGGTGGAGGGGGCGGTGGGGCTCCTCGCCCCCGCACTGGGGGTGGGGGAGGTGGGGGCCCAGGAGTGTGAGGAGGGGGTGGGGGAGGTGGGCCGCCCCGCAAGGGAGGAGGCGGGGGTGCTGAAAAAGATCAGTTTTCATACTTTTTATTTTTTTTAAAAACACCGACTTTTCATGTATTAGCATAGCTTAAAGACCCCATGAAACCTAAATTGGAGATTTAACTCTGTATCTACTAGTGTACACTAATGTACTCTTTAAAATTGAAATATATGATCAAATATATGCACTTAAAATGTTCTCTTATGGCAAAACAACAGTAACAACTGAATTACATAAATACTAATAATAGTAAAATAATAATGGTAATACTCAAAATACAAAAAAAAAAAAAACTGAATTACATTATAAACAATTTAAATGATCAAATTTAATTTAAATACCATAAATAAAGAAATTGCTAAACATTGGTAACTGTGACTATGCTGAATATACTTTAAACACTTTTAATAAGACTTATTACAAATAAAAAAGGCATTCGTTTTAGTGATATTAGCCAATGGACCACTTACAGCCACTTTGATATCTACCAGTCTAACTTCCTGCTTCATCTAACACATAGAAAACAGTCTATCCATTTCATGGGGTCTTTAATGCTGGAGCAAGACGTTTATTCTAGAGGAAGAACCCTTACCAAAGTGTTGCACAAGAAAAATCACACCAATCAGCAACAAATGGCACTTCACACCAGGGCCACACGATAAATTGCAATTTACATGAAATCGCACTTAAAGGGGTCATAGAATGCCATTTTTGTACAAGTTAATATGATTCTTTAGTGTCTAAAGGAAAACTTTGTAATATACTTTGATTAAAAATTCTCGTTAGTATTGTAAGAAAACACTCATTTTACATGATCAAAAATAGCTCTGTTTTCACCAAGCCATTTCAGTGTGTTCGGCTTTAAATGATAAATGACCCCGCCCCTCTGTTCTGTGGGTCGGCACGTGAAGCTGTTGCCCTTGACAACAGTAGAAGCGAAAGAATGGCCACGGTCATTCTCTGAGTCCTCAGAGTCTCTGAAGACAAAACTGTGCAACTTTATCAATTTTAACTGGAGTCGGACCCGGGACAGGATGACAGCTCCAACGAAATTCGACAGTTAAGGCTAAACAGGACGTTTCTGAATGGTTGGTTAATGTAATGTCACTTTGATCTATCTTGATGTACTGGCAGGGTAACGTTAACGTAGTGAGATATGAATGCTATGTGTTTACTGATGTATATGCTAGTTCATTGACAGATTGATGTTACACCTAATGCCAATAAAAACATTTTTCTGTTAATGATGGTTTGTCAGTGATGCGCAACGTTATCTATGCTATATCTTACGACACTTTTTTTGTTGTTGACGGCAACAGACACCGTTATAAACCATCTACATTATGCACACGTGCACGCGTTTCAAAATACACACTTCTTCTGGAGGGGCAGCAGGAACACAAATAGCTGGTACAGATCTTTATTCAGGAGCAGCTTCTTAGCAAAACCTGCTTTATACTGACCCTCGGTTATAAAGCAGTCTGGTGAGAAATGCTTCGCGGTTCGCGCAAACATAAAAGCATTGACGAAAACAAAACTCAGTCGCTGCGTCTTCAGCGGTTCGGATTTAGGAACATCAAAAGGACTGCTGTGTTCATTATTACACCCAAGAACTGAACACCACAACCTGCTCCAGCGTATATACAATGGCGGACTGTGATGACAGCTCGCTCAGGGCGGGTCTGAGTTGAAACGCTGCTGTCAATCAATAATCATGACGTCACACGGTCAAACGGCTTGATTTGAGACAGGAGAAAACATTTAAGGAGATTAAAAAAAAGACATTGGATGGATTTTTATCATTATAGGATGGTGGTGTACAGGCACTGCCAACACACATTTCCATATAATCAGCTTGTAAAAGTTCATGTACCATTATATGACCCCTTTAAACCAATTTGGCTTAGTGCGATTATGAAATAGCCGATCATTTTTTATGCACAGCTTGTCAGTGAAGCAGTATTGAACAGGAAGCTCTGTGATCAGTAGTAAATACTGCTCCATCTGAAACCACTGCAAGTTTGATTCGCTTATAACGTGCATTTGAAAAAGCAGCACGTTTCTGCGCAAGAGCGCCCCCTCGCTTTCAGATAGAGCAGCAGTCACTGCCGATCACTGACAAGCTGCGTATAATAATAATAAAAAAAAAAAACGCAGCCGCTGCAAAATTGCAGTTTAATTTGATTAATTGTGCAGCCCTGCTTCACACTTTACTTTCTAAAGACACATTACTAAAAGCTATATTATTAAAAGATCAAACAGGTTTTTAAAAGACCAACTCAAATGCCTCAAAGAATCATGAAACGTATCCATATATACAAAAATATTGTCTCATAAAGTTGCATTAAATGTAGGTTAAACAGAATTCGGTTACACTTTGTGCTTCAGTGTTAAAAGTTTTTTTCCGGTAACACTACAATAAGGTTACACTGACAACATTGGTTAACGATAATAGTTAGCATGACCTAACAATGAACAACACTTCTAAATCATGTTTAAAAGGTGCAATATGTAAGATTTTTGCAGTAAAATACCCCAAAACCACCAGGCCAGAGTTATACATTTTGTTCAGTTGATTACTAACAATATCCCAAATGTTTCGAGCTATTTGTAAAGCAAGAGAAAAATTGCGATTTTAAGTTAACCAGGGAACCGGGACGTGTCAATGTAGCTCAACACTATGAAATATTAGAATACCATCAGTATGATGTTCAAACGTTGATGTAGCATACTGCTAGTCTCATACAGCCAAAAACCTAACACCAAAAAAAATTATAACTTTCAACACACTCAAATGCAGTTTATATA